>NC_056741.1:1452892984-1453130484 GCF_019279795.1 Protopterus annectens
AATATGTTGCCATTTTAGTAATAAGTCTTTGTAAGTATTCCCATACAAGGGCATATTCAACACCCGGAGGCCATGTGGTACAATATTGAGGCTTAAACAAGCCTCCAGATGAAACCTTTACATTTGCAGGCATTTCAGTCTCCATACATCATTTTCTAACTTCAAGAAGTTCCTTTTAAACGTTGTAACATCATATTCACACGCCACATCCACTCATGGATCCATTATTTTAGGCTGAAAACACAAAAATTCAATCAAAGGAATAATGTCCCTTCTCCCTGTTCCACAAGAATTGTTCAAGAGAGGTATAGAGTCTAACTCAGGCACAAATTTTTACACATATTTCTTCTTGTGAGAGCACCGGTTTATCTACACAGCCTACTTAGTTTTGCTGAATATATCTATCTATCTATCTATATATATATTTATATATATATATATATATATATATATATATATATATATATATATATGCTCATAATATGTAGTGGAGTCTTACTTCACAACCATACCTCTCAATCTCTTAGTGCAAGAAATCTGGCCAAAGGCTGTCCAACTGGGGGACAATGGGCCCAAACTAGGGACATATTTTAAATATTGTTCTTATAAATGTAGAATGTTGCCAGAGTGACAGGGTTTGTTTCAGCATACATGTTCTGAAGGATGTAAGTTTGGAAACTGAAATATATGTCAACATTTACTGTCAGAAATCCTCAGATCATCACAGTGATTTACCAGAGATATAAAAATAATGACTCCGTGGAACAGACTAGAAATATGAGCAGTAAACCTGGACATACTGTAACAACCTGGACAGTCAAGAGGTAGGCCCAGAACCCCTTAGTGCAATGAATCTGGACCAAGCCTGGCAATGTGGGGGGGGGGGCATGAAAATAGAGATATATCTGAAATAATGGAGAAGATAAGCTGACACAGTTGCTGCAGTAACACCCTCATGTCTGTCCTAACATATATTGACTGAAATAACCCAAGTCTAACACTCAATTACTTCTCACTAGTTAGTGACTGAAATCCTCACATCATCCCACTGATGTGTCAGAAATACACAACACTTATGGGGGCCAGGCAGCAGTACATCCTACAAATATCTGGACATAGCATCACATTAGGGAAACTATACTCAGCTGCTAAGCATGTCACCAAGCACTGTCCAAACTACAGTCAGAGTGAAACAACACTAACCCAAATCTACTAGGGGAAATTACACACGCATTGGCAAATATATCAGGCACTACAGGGATGTCAAAGCACTGAAAAACAGACACCAGTGTGAAAGTGCATACCCACAACCACTTCCACTACAGTCACAGTGACATACCGGCAAGCCAAAGGAACAGTACAGTATAAGGACTGTATGAGCAAAACCATCTCAACATGTTTGCCACTCACACACTTCCCCTACATATACTGGCCCAGTTCACAGTGTAGTATGATGCCTGACCATGGTATGGGACAAGTCTCTGTCTGCCCCTACAAACATATAGCCAATAGACCACCAGAAACAGGAGCAGCATGCACAGGCATATAGAAAAAGAGCCATAACACATACATCCACCCCCTCCCTACACAGGCCAAATAACATTGCACATTACACTGCTACACAATCCTGACAGTCTGTCAACAATTGCCAGAAATACACAGACCTCTCAACTGTACAGAGTCCCACAGAATGTCTGAGCTTTCCCCTCATATATAAGGCCTCTTCCACATAACATGTCTGGCAGTCTGATACATCACTGGGATGATGTCAGGAATGTAGGCAGTAAATAATCATATACCACACCTATCAACATCTTACTGCATGGCATCTGTACAAAGCCTGACATAATTGGGAAGAGAGGCCCAAAAACAGGGGCATGTTTGAAATATTGCTGTTGTAAACTGAGAAAGTTGCTGGTCTAACAGGGTTAGTTGTAACATATCTTTTCTGAGGTATATGAGGTCAGAAACACAAATGGATGTTGGCAGTTACTGACTGCAATCCCCAGAGTATGCCACAGTTTTCCCAAAGGCAAAAAATGTCTGAGGAACACACCAAACATAGGAGTCCAAACTCTGACCATTCTGTGGATAGCCCTAAAGTTGAGAGTTATGTCAAATGCATAACACTGTCAGAGTTAAAATCATGCAGAAACTCCATGTTCACACAAACTCCATTAAACTAGCATTAATCCAAATGTATGACATGAATACTTAAATTCTGTCCCTATGTCTGGAACATTCACCCCCATTTTGTTGGCCTGTCTCCACAGTTTTGGTTGTAAGAGGTATTTCCAAATACCCTCTGTGATGCTGTTGTTCACACACCTCCATGACGTTCCCCTCACCGGCAAGGAAAAGGGCCAATACCCACATGAAGTACTCAATTATAGGAATATGTTGCCATGCCAGTGGCTATATGAATAACAACACACTTGTTCTACATGCAATTAGTAAGTGGGGGACACCAACTGGTGCACAGGCCATCTGCTGCTCATGAGCGTTATCTACAAAAGGCAAGCTGCTACGTGTGTGTGTGTGTGTGTGTGTGTGTGTGTGTGTGTGTGTGTGTGTGTGTGTGTGTGTGTGAGAGAGAGAGAGAGAGAGAGAGATTTAAAAGAAAAAAAAAAACACAGCAGGATATAACCACCTACAGTTGGAAAAAAGCAGGTATGTCAAACAAGTAAGCATGTAATGGACTGCAGTAGGGGGTATGCAAGAATGAGAAATAGGAAGCTTCACATATATGTCTCAGCAAGACATGCTGCACTGATATATTACTGATCAGAAGCTATGGCCATAGCATCTGGGTCTGCCTGCAGTGACATAGATCATAGGTCAGGCCCCTGAATCAACCCAGGAAAGGATGGTTCACATATGACTCTTACTGGAGTGTGTGTTGAACAATACTGACTGTGGCAATGCTAGGCCAGCTACTGGGATGTCATACATGTCCATATCTTACTTGTGAATACAACTATGATATACTTGTTTGTCTCAGAAATGTGAGAGACCTATACATGGTATTTGCATAGCAAAGTACTGTTGCAGATGTCTGTATTGACATGCATGAGATATACTGAGCTCATACCATTTAACTGTCCAGTGTTATGCACACTGACCATATGTGTGCCTCATATTTGTAGTCATTTACTCATAGAGTTGTGTTATGTCTGGCAAATCTGTGAAGACTGACATTACAACATCTCCTTCCTTTTCCTCTGGCTGTTCTCTTTAGGGGTCACCACAGTGGCTCATCATTTGCCATTTCTGCCTGTCCTCTGCATCTTGCTCTGTCACACCAGCCACCTGCATGTCCTCTCTTGCCACATCCAGAAACCTTATCTGAGGCCTTCCTCTTTTTCTCTTACCTGGCAGCTACATCCTTACCATCCTTTTCCCAATATACTCAGCATCCCTCCTCAGCACATGTCCAAACCAATGTAGTCTTGCCTCTCCGGCTTTGCCTCAAAACCATCCAACATGGGCTGACCCTCTCATATACACATTGATAATCCTGTGCACACTCATCACACCTGGTGCAAATCCTAACATCTGTATCTGCCACGCCCAGCTCTGACTTCTGCGTTTTTGTCAATGCTACTGTCTCCAACCCATATAACATAGCTGGTCTCACTACCCTCTTGTAGACCTTCCCTTTCATTTTTACTGGTACTTGTCTGTCACAGGTGGTGGTGCTGTGGTAGCGTTGTCACCTCACAGTAAGATGCTGTCCTGTTCGATTCTCAGCTAAAGCGTCTTCTGTGTGGAGACATGCGTGAATGGGCATACCTTCATTGAAGGTTGTACGTTAGGGCTGGCAACTCAGTACGTAAAAATCTACTGCCAATCATTAGCAGACCGGAGTTCTGCTGTAGCGACCCCTAACCGGGAAAAGCTGAAAGATACAACAACAACAACTTGTCTGTCACAAATCATCCCTGACCTTCTACTCCACCCTCTCCATCCTGCCTGTACTCTCTTTTTCACCTGTCCTCCACAGTCGTCATTACTCTGAAATGTTGATCCCAATCATTTCAACACATCCACCTTTGCCAACTGTACTCCCTGTATCCTCAACTTTCTGCTATCCTTCCTCTCATTCACACACAAATATTCTGTCGTAGTCCTGCTGACCTTCATTTTTCTCTTCTCTAGAGCATATCTCCACCTCTCCAGGGTCTCCTAAATTTGTTCCCTACTCCCAATACAGATCACAAGTTCATCTGCAAACATCATAGTCAACCTGTCCATCACCATTGCAAATAAGAAAGGGCTTACAACTGATTCCTGATGTCATACCACCTCCACCTTTAATGCATCTGTCACTCCCACCGCAGACCTCACTGTTGTCACACCACACTTGTACATATCCTGTACCACTCTTAGATATATCTCTGACACTCATGACTTCCTTATAAAATACCACAACTCCTCTCTAGGCACCCTGTCATATGCTTTCTCTAAGTCCAGAAAGACACAAAGCAACTCCTGACTGCCTCTGTAATTCTCTAGCAACACTCAGAGCAAACATCGCATCTGTAGTGCTCTTTCCTGGCATGACACCATACTGTTGACCACTATTCATCACCTCCCTGCTTAACCTAGCTGCCACTACTCTTTCCCATAGCTTCATGGTGTGACTGATCAATGTTATCTCTCTGTAGTTACTACAGCTCTGCACATTAACCTTATTCTTAAAACGGTACCCAAAGACTTTCTCTCCACTTCTCATGCAACCTCTCACTTTCCAAGATATCATTAAACAATCTGGTTAAAAACACTACTGCCCTTTCCCCTAACACCTCCATGCTTCCACAGGTATGTCATGTGGACCAACAGGCTTTCCAGTATCCATCCTCTTTATAGCTATCCTTACTTCCTCCTTGTAAAGCCATTGCATTTTCTGATTCACCATACCCACATCATCCAACCTTCTCTCTCTCATTCTCTTCATTCATCAGCCTCTCAAAGTACTATGTCCATCTGCTCAACACACTCTCCTCACTTGTGAGTCCATTTCCTTTATTATCCTTTATCACCCTTATCTGCTGCACATCTTTCCTAGCTCAGTCCCTCTGTCTAGCCAATCAGTACAAGCACTTTCATCCCTCCTTAGTGTCTAACCTGTCATACAACTCTTCATATGCATCATCCTTAGCCTTTACCATCTCTCTCTTTGCCATGCACCTCATCTCCTTATAATCTTGTCTACTTTCCTCATCTCTCTAACAATCCCACTCCTTCTTCCCCAACCTTTTTCTCTGTATAATGTCCTGTATTTCATCTGTCCACCACCAGGTCTCCTTGTACTCCTTCCTCCATCCACATGTCACACCAAGCACCTTTCTAGCCATCTCCCTTACTAGCTTTACTGTATTTACCCAGATATTTGGTAAATCTTTACTTTCACCCACACAGTGCCTGTCTTAACTCTTCCCTGAACTGCACTTCACAATCACCCTTTTCCATTTCCCACCATTTGATCCTTGGTGCTGCCCTCACACTCCTCCTGTTCTTGATCACCAGCGTCATCTTACAGACCAACATTCTATGCTGCCTAACTACACTTTCCCCTGTCACCACTTTAAAGTTTCCAATCTTCTTCAAACTGGCCCTCCTACATTGGATATATTCCACCTGTATGCATCTTCCTCCACTCTTGTATGTCACTCTATGCTCCTCCCTCTTGTTATAGTACATATTCACCCATAGCCATGTCCATCCTTTTTGCAAACTCCACTACCATCTCACTGCCTGCATTCCTTTGCTTAACACCATACATACTCATCACTTCCTCATTCCCTCTGTTTCCTTCACCAACATGCCCACTGAAATCTGCTGCAGTCACCACTCTCTCACTCTTGGGTACAGTCATCACCATGTCATCCTACTGACTTTACATTTCTCTTTCTTATCCATCACACAACCAACTTGCATAACATATGCACTAACAACAGTCATCATTACACCATCAGTTTCCAACTTCATAAACATCACTCTATCAAACACTCATTTCATCCACCAAAAACACCCTTGACATACTGTTTGTTCAGGATAACCCCTACCCCCTTTCTTCTCCCATCCACATCATGATAGCACAATTGTGACCTGCCTTGGATACACCTAGCTGTACTCCCCTTCCATCTGGTCTCTTGTACACACAATATATTAACCTTCCTCTGGCCATCATATCAACTAGCTCTGTCACTTTACCAGTCATACTGCCAACATTAAAAGTTCTTACCCTCACTACCACACTCCTATCCTTTCTCCTCTCTTCCTGCCATATGAGTGTTGGACATCATCCAGGATATGCCTGCCAATGCAAAGGCTACTGTGCTACTGAATGACTCAAGTGTGTTACAGCAATATTAAGACAGTGCCACTAATTTTGTCCCATTTCCCCCCATGTATGTGGGGCATCTTACAGATGTCCTGCTCTAATGGGTTGAGAGGGATGGCTAGGCAGCAAGAGTGTGAATACAGTTTGCCATACTGACATAGACCAGAAATGTATATCAGGTATTACCTGTGCACATGTCAGTATGAGTAGGTGTATCTGACTGCCTCATAACAACAGACATGGGATGCAAAATGTCAGTTAAATAAGCTGTGCATGTTGTACACATCTGTAATCTTAGTTACTCTGCATCTAACAGAGTGACATTTCTACAGCTACTGGTTGTTGCATTGCCCTGAAACAGCCATGGGTATTACAATAAGCATGATTATCAGTTTGAAATTGGTGAGCTGTCCAACTGTGTTATGACTTTATGTTCATGCCTACTACAAACAGCTATATGAACACCTACATAGCTGTATGCACTCAGCAATACCTTACTTGTAAAACCTGCCTCCGCCAAAGTACAGTAATCCCCTTTGCTGGACAGCAGCAATACACAAACCACAGACTTGGTCCCTATATTGGTTGTACAGAGCAATGTAGGAGCAGGTACCGACTTGGCACCATGTCAGCTGTTGTCTGAACAAGCATATAAGGTCACAGGTGGATTACTGTAAGGCTAACTATGAGTACAAATTGGACACATCCACCAAGGTAAATTACAAGGCCATCTTCCCATATGTCTGCAATCTCAGAAGCAACAAACCAACCCGGCCTGTAATGGTGGTCAGTCAGACCACATACACACACAACATAGCTATAGCCAACTGCTGCAGATAGGGTTAGGGAAAACATCACCCCCCTGGCTCATCATCACTATAGGTGGATATGCACAGCACCCACACCCCTCCCCTCATCACCAGTGAGCAGGTACATATTGCCTCCTGAAAGGCAACAGATGTAAGTATCCATGGGACCTGATAACATTCCTGTCTGCATCCTATATGAACTCAAGCATGTGCTCCCAGTTCCATTACACAATGTAGTCACACCAAGCCTCGGCACCATCCACACCCCATCCACCTGGAAGATGGCCAATGTCATCCCTCTACACAGACCTGGATGAGGGCTAGAGGATTATGCAATTAAATGGCCCTCATTGGGGGGAATATGACACATCAGGACCAGGAGTGCAATGCAAGCTAATACTGTGCTGATAGATTACAGGGGTATGGTGTGGTTGTGAGTGGTGGCTACTGGTATTCAATGTAGATGTGCAGGTTCTGTACATACTGTTGCCAAATGTATGAGGTCCTGTGATGTGCTTCCCTGTTTATGTCTTCCAGGTGCAATGTCGCATCAATGAATGGCAACTTTTTCATTGGCTGCGACAACTATAATCATAGAAGCCATACTACAGAACAATGTAATAATGTTTGGCCGGAGCCAGCAACATCTGTGGGAGAGAACTGCCCTGTGGGATGACCTTGTCCACAGGGTAAACAATGTCAGCCTGCACGCACGTACATATCAGCAGGTCCGGCATCGTGGAAATGACTTCATACACCATGCCCAGCAAAGGGCTGCTGCCATAGTCAGGGACTGCACAGCCACAGGTGGGGGCCCAGCCATGCAGCCTCCACTGACACCCACCAAGGAGCTCCTCACCAACCTTGAGGCACCCATCCCAGTATAACATCAGGTTACAGACCCCACATGCTGGATGTGGGTGGCACCCAGACAATGGATGAGAACCGTGCAGGTGAGGCCCCAATGGAGATTACTAGACTAGTGTAGCAGACATACTTGTATCTGTAGAGTATCTACATGCATGTGTCAGGTCAGACTCCAGTTGTGGATGGGGTTTTCTAATGCACAGAAGTGCATGTCTATGGTGAAGGACGGCAAATTGTGTAGCATTGGGGCTGTACTGTAAATGTGCAGACATATTGCATCCATCCTGTACCAATGCCACATGTAAGTCTGCTGACAATACCTCTCTCCCACAACTACCTAGGTCTGTCTGGTCTGCATGTGGGACAGCAGCCTGAAGCTGGTGAGTATGGAATTGTTCTGTTGTGGTTTGCCAATACCCCAGTCATGTGAAGGGCATACAGTTTACCATGCATACAGCTGTCACTCATAGCCATATTGCTTTATGTGCATGTTCACTTGTGGTGGGGTTAACTGCATTGCATCACAGTCATCACCACAGGGGCCTATCTGAAGAGAATGCAACATTTCTGTAGCATACCTCACAACCTGTCAGTGCACGACTTCTGGACAGAGACCAACAAAATGGGGGAACAACTGATCTAAGGTAGGGACATGTGTGAAACATTACTCTTATACAGTGGATATAAATAGTGTACACACCCCTATTAAGATGCCAGGTGTTTGTAATATATACAAATCAAGACTATAATATGACAGTCCACACCTTTTCCAACCTTTAATGTGACCCATAGCACAAACAATTCCTACCCATTTAACCTCTATATTGAACCTCTTTTTCTGTTAATCACCCAAAAGACCTTTCATCATATTCCCATTCTCTTCAATACTAAAATTCAATTCCCAGCCTTTGCTGATGAATTTAACCTCTATTACTCCCACCCCAATTCTGACCTTCCTAAAATACTAGACTCAATAGATAAATACTCAAACTTCTCCAACTATAAACTAAATTTAGAGAAATCAACCATCTTTCCCCTGAACCCTTTTTGCCGACTACTTAGCTGCTGCCCCCGTCAAATCAAAATCAATGATTCTCTACAGCATCTCGGTATTTCCTTTCACCAAGACCCCATCCAAAGCTATTCAAACAATGTCTCCAAACTACGATCTAACATCCAACAAGACTTGAACACGTGGGCAAAATTACACATCCCACTTCTTGGCAAAGCTGCTATAATCAAAATGAACATTCTGCCTCATTTACATTATGTTTGCAACACATCTAACATGATAATCTACAATAATTTTTTTAAAACACTTCACTCATGTTTCTCTAAATTCATATGGTCCCCTAAATCAATTAGAATCAGCTACAATAGACTAACTCTCCCAAAAGACAAATGTGGCTTAAGTCTACCTGACTTCAAACTTTATTACGATATTATCAATGGTAACAAGATAGTACCAATATCTGATTATACTCCCAATTTGACTACCTGATCTCCTACATGGATAAAATTGTACTATAACTATACTAAAACATTGAGCTTTAACCCCAAAGTCCTCCCCTTTCTGAATACAGAAAACCTAAAAAAACTTCAAATTACTGCCAACAATTAAGCACAAAATAACTGTTCTTCAGAAGAATTTCATATGTCCAAAACCATCCATTGCTTTATATACCCTGCAGCCATTCCATTTCAACACCAACCTTAGATTGAACAACACAATGATCAACCTGGATAAATACCCCCTTATCAGAAAGTTAACTATAGCAGATCTCTTTTCTCTCAGAAATAATTCATTATCCGAACTAAGACTGCATACGTCTTTACCCAAAAGTTATATGACCATCTTCAGACAAATACTTGAACTTTTTCATAATACCTTGGAAGATACTTCTCTAAATCTAAATGATATTAAAGCCTGCAAATCCATATGGAATCTCCTCTTGCTTAAGAAGAACATGATTTCTAATGCATACAACCTTATTCTTTCTGTTCAAACCCAAAATGATCAAATGTTTTCATACTACTGGAAAGACCAAGATCCCTCCATTACCTCTAATCAAATCTCTCAAGCTATTCAACTATTCTTGAAACTTAATCCCCTTAAAAAACTTAACTATACCTAACTTATGATCTTTAAGTGCATACCTCACCCCTGCTATACTTTCTAAAATCTATCCCTCCTCCTCCCTCATCTGTCCCCATTGTACCACTCACAACACTGAACAGCTTCATTTTTTTGGAGCTGCAAATGCTTTTATAGACTCTGGTGCTCTCTTAGGGTAAAATTGGAAAAAAGGGATATGAAAAAATGACTTTGTCCTGGAAATTCACAATATTACATATCCCCTCTATAGGGTTATTCAAACTTTAGACTCATATCTTTACCTTATCAAAGTTTATATCACCCTTAACTGGAAGGATAGATCTGTACTCACTTGGGATGGACTTAAACAACTTGCTACCAAACACTTACTTGCCCACAAATATCTGAAATACACACAAAGACTTAGTACACACTATTGAATATTGGGATACTTTATTTGATATCCTTCTAGCTTAATCTCTGTTAACTTATTTATTTTGTTGGACATAAGGCGTATCTGTAAATAGTTATTTATTGCACATAAGTATATATTACTTTCATTGTTTTGCATGTGCATTATATGTTACCATTTTGTACTGCGTTATTAAAAATTGTTAATAAAAATATTTTTTAAATAAAAACAAAATAAGCATACAGTTAAAAGACATGTAAATTTAAAGAAAATAATTTACTAAAATAAGCCTAAATTACAGAAATGAATATTGATGCTAGAGCATAGATATTACACGATATACATTCAATACAGACAACTAATTAGTAGCAAGATTTAAATAAAAACATATTATACAAGTAAGCAGTACAAGTGTTAAGAGTAATACACATTTAGAATAAGAAATCCAACATGAAACTAAAATAGACATAACAGTTTTATTTATTTAACATTTGTTGATTGGGAAAGTCAAATTAGGACAGAACCTATTTCCATCGGCGTCCTGGGGAGAAATGCTCAAGACATGTGTCTTTGGAATGTAGAAGGAAACCAGATTACCTAGAGGAAACTCACACAAACACAAGGAATGCAAGGAGGATATGCAGACTCCAAACAGCAGGCTCCCTAGTTGAGACTCAAACTGGAGAACCTCTTGCTATGAGGCGACAACTTTAACTACTGCACCACTGTGCCACAGGGATGTTACTAGTTATGTTTACAAAAAGAATACACAATATGGAGGAGGGAATGCAAAAGATAAATAACATAGCTGACTGCATCTGCTGTTATAGAAAAGATCAGCATTACATATAGATTATAAATAGGACATGAATGACTTACAAAGGTTGCTACGATGACTGCTGGTGAATCTCCTCAGTGTGACAATATGTTTAGGTAAGAGTAATTATAGAAAATATGAGTATATATGAGGTTTGAGGTACCAATGAAAGAAATGCTAAAAGCAGTGAAAAACAATGAGGAAGACAGAAACTTCCAGATATTAGCTGATTTCATTTACAATTCTAGTTCAACGGCAGGTATTTTTTTAATGTTTTAGGTTCAGATATGTCCTTTAGTTAGTAAGGGAATAAATTTGACAGCTTTCTTACAAATCCTAAGTCACAAGCATCACTGCATTTATTTTTTTTCCACTAGGAATTGATACAAGTTGACTTACCATTTATCTATGTTTTCTTGGTGTTGTATTACATAAAGGACTGTTGTTCAATGAAGATCAGTTTGAAAATTACAAAAAAAATGTATATAAGATGATTAAATTCAAGCCAATAATGTTATCATACTGCTGAAGCCTGGAGCATTAGACATGCAAGGTGAATGCTTTGAATCCTTCAGCTCTATAAATGCCTTACAGGAGGAATTTTCAGGGAGAATAATCACATGGCTAATTAAGAGAGGCTGCTCCCCAGGAATGACTCATTAGCATTTGAGGAGGGGCACACAGGCATTCTACCACAGAACTGCACCTCTTTGCAGCATTATGGCAGGACTGTCTCTGAGTTGGAAATGTTACTGTGAGTTGTACATAAGGTTTACACCATGCAGTACCCTTTCTGAATTTGGCCCATTATCTTAAAGCTTGTAAAAGGGCAACATAAATGCATTCATATTGGACATCTGTCTTGTGCAGCTAAAGGAAGAATAATTATTGTTTATATATATATCTATATATATATATATATATATATATATATATATATATATATATATATATATATATATATATATATATATATATATATCTATATATATATCTATATCTATATATATATATATATATATATATATATATATATATATATACACACACACACGCACACACACACACACACACACACACACACACACACACACACACACACACACACACACACACAATGCATATATCATGATTTTATTATTCTATAAATAGGGTATGCAAAACATGGCTGCTTAGCCTGATATGAAAACTCACAACTGTGTGAACAAAAGCTGCTTGCTGATAATATGAACATAGACTAAAAGGCTACTATGGTATTGTAAATTGCTTTATCATATTTATTTTGCTTATTTAACTTATAAATTAAGTTTAAGATATAGAATTTAAGGAATGCTGCCACTATAAAGATACATTTGTGGTGAACAGTTTGCCATGCACTCTTTTAGTAGCAGTTCCCTTGCAGTATGAACATTTGCTTGAACTGTGAGGATATAATCTGATTTTTACAATGACCTCAGAATGCAACCATAGGAGGATAAAACACAAATTCCCAGAGCTCTACTGGAGAGATCCTATTGGCAGTTTCTTTATGGCTTATAAGACTGTCTGAGTACATGTACATATACCTCTTTTTATTCTCCTTAATGAATATATCTACATATATCTATATCTAACCTATCTATCTATATATATATATATATATATATATTTATATATATATATATATATATATATATATATATATATATATATATATATATATATATATATATATATATATATGGGAACACTTTACATGCTCAAAATACTAAAATATAAAATTTTAGAATTTCGAGCCTGTAAAGTCAAATGGACGCAAATCGCGAACCCAGAAATGTCGACTGCAAAATGTTGAAACCGCAATAAGGATAGCGTGTTAGGTAAGTGTACTTTTTTAGGGTTTTGGGGAGGGTTTGTCTGTGTTTGAGTGTGTTAGGATGTTTGAGGTGTGGGTTAGGGTAGGTGTTGTGCAGTGTGGATGCATTAGTATTGGAAGTGCTGGTGTTTGTGCGTATGTGATGTGTGTTTGTTCGGGGGTGTGTGGAATGTGCGGTGCTGGGTTGTATGTGTTATGGAGTGTTGTGCGACCTCGAAATTAGTATATATAAGTAGGGGAGGTGTGGGAGGGCTTGCCCCCCTGCAAATACTAAGGGTAGGTGTGTGTATATGTTTGGTTGTGTGCGTGTGTGTTATGTTTGTTGTAGGGAAGTGTTGGGAGGTATGTACATTCATGTATGTATGTGTTTTCTAGTGTGTGATGTGTGTTTTTTGGGATTATGTGGTTTCGTGATTTTGGGTATTGGGTTTATGTATGTTCAGTGTTTAGGGTATTCGACTTCATGGTTTCGAGATACTGCAATTCGATATTGCAGTATTTCATGATTATGAAGTGAATTCATATATATATCTATATCTAATATATATATATATATATATATATCGTAATAAAACCGACTAAGTGAACTAATGAAGAAAAATAAAAAATGACTAAAAAACTTCAAAACTAAACTAGGAGAGTATGCAAATAAACTCACAGGCAAAGCAGTTTTCTTAGTGCTTTCATCATTTATTCGGTGTATAGGGCTTCTTCAGAGAAACAATGCATACCAGGTATGCATTGTTTCTCTGAAGTAGTCCTATACACTGAATAAAGGATGAAAGCGCTAAGGAAACTGCTTTGCCTGTGAGTTTATATATATATATATATATATATATATATAGGTAGGTACTAGGCTATCTGCCCGAGGGCATTTATAAGCCTAGCCAGAGTGTGTCGGCTATTGCTTCCCCATTGATTAATTAACTGATCCTCTGTCAAGCAGAGCCAATGAAGTGATCCCAGGGGTGTATTTTCTGTTACCCATCCACTTGTCAAGGTTTCTCTTGAAGAGTGTTAGTGAGGGGCTCTGCCTAATGTAGTTTAGCATTTTGTTCCAAAGCATGGGGAGTCTCTGTGACAGGAATCTATCCATCCAGCATGTTCTATTTATTGTTGTGGCAAGGTTTAGCTCACTGGAGCATGTGGCTCACAGTGACATGGGTTTCTTTAGGTGGAGCATGTCCATCAATTCGAATTTGGACATGGCTTTGTAAGTCAGGCAGAGATCACCTCTGAGTAAGCGATATGCCACTGAGTACAGCCGGAGTTTTTTCAGTCGGGCTGCATAGGACATATGCTTGAGGCCAGTAATCCTGTTGGTGAGGTACTTTTGTGGTCTCTTCAGCTGTTGGAAGTGTCTTTTGAGGTACATCCCAAATGGGGCATTGCACTCTGTGATGGGTTTGATGAGTGACGAGTAGAGAGGCACTATAACCTCTTTATTTCTAGACCCAAACCCTTTAGTAATTAGATGAGCCACATAGAAGTATTTCCTAACTACTTTGTCAATATGATTGTCAAAGGAGAGATTACTATCTTCCTGGGTCCCTAGATCTCTTATTACCTCTTCTGTATTAAGGGGGCTGCCACCTATGTGGTAATTCGTGGGTGTTTTGTTTTTCACAAATGGGATGACTATGCATTTTTTGGCATTTAGCTTGAGGCCATGCTTTGACACCAGGTGTCCATCTCAGTAAGGCCCTTTTGGAAGATGTCCATGTCAGCTGGAGGGTCAATTATGGCTCCCAGTTTGCAGTCATCAGCAAACTTGGTTAGCAATAGTCCTCCTGTCTTTGCCTGTACTTCTGAGAAGTATATGCCAAACAGTAGGGGGTCCCAGGACCGAGCCTTGTGGGACAAAACTTGTGACTGGTTTAGAGTCAGACCTGGAGCCTGCTGTTCTTACCATGTGAGTTCTGTCTGTAAGGAGTTAGCAACCCATCTTGTGACATTGGGGTTTATGTTCAGGCTGGTGAGTTTTTCTGTAATACCCTAGTGGGGAATGGTGTCAAAAGCCTTGGCGAGGTCAAGATAGGCTGTGTGAACAACCTTTCCCTCATCTATGGCCTTGGGGACTGTCTCGAAGAAGTCAACCAGGTTTAGTAGGCATGATCTGCCCTTAACAAAGCCAAACTGGGTCGGCCCCTAACAAAGCCAAACTGGGTCGGGTCAAGTGTTTGGAGGTTCCCAATGTCTTTGTTAATGAGTTCCATGATGATGCACTCCATAGCCTTGCAGACCAGGCTAGTCAGGCTTACGGGACAATAGTTACCAGGTTCAGTTATGGCCCCTCCTTTGTGGAGTGGAATAACCATTGTTGTGCACCATTCTACGGGCACGTAGTCTGTGGAGAGGCTGAGGCTGAACAGCATGTTTAGGTGGGAAGTTACTTCGTTCTGTAGTTCATGCACGATGCAGCCTGGAAAACCATGTGGCCCCATTGACGCTGTGTTTTTGGCTTTTGAAAGGGCTATTTTCACCTATGCATCTGTGATTTCCGGGACACTACACTTTTCCAGTATTGTTGTGGTTCCTTTTGGGGGTGAGAAGGAGGTGAAGTTTGCACTGAATCTATCTGCCAGGATGTTGGCAATATCAGTAGGTTCAGTATATTTTGTGCTATTTTGCACTAGTTCAGTGCATATCTGAGAGTTGCCACTTAGATTCTTAACATAGCTAAATAAGGCTTTGTGGTTATCTTTTGAATCCTTGACTATTTTTCTTTTGAAATTAGCCTTGGGTGATTTTATAAGGGACCTTAGTTTCTTACTGATACTGATCAGGGATGTCTTTCCTTCTTGGGATTTGCTTTTTTTCTGAACTAGTTTCCTCCTTCTATTGTATAGCCTGTTTATGGCAGGGATCCACCAGACTAGTTTCCTTCTCTTAGAGGAGTGAGTTTTGGTTTTGCTAGGGGTGGCACGATCCATGCATCCTTGTAGGTGCTCATAGAGTGCATTTGTAAAGGTTTCTGCATCTTGGGCAGCATTATCCTTTAGCGTGGGGACTGTGAAACTTATCACCTCTGTCTTAAGTAAGGTGAAGTTTGCTTTAGAAAAGTTTTTTACTGTTGTTTCCTTAGTTGGGGGGGTGGTGGGGTGTGGAAATCCAGAGTGATTAGTTTATGGTCTGATCTAAACAGTGAGGGGTTGACCTCCGGTGTGGAACACCTGTCTCCCATGTTTGTGATGATCAGGTCCAATATGTTTTCACCTCTGGTAGGGGAGTTTACTATCTGATCCAGGGCATTTGAGTTTATGAATTCTAGGAATTGAAATTGCCCAATATCAGGGTGTTCGGTAGGACCTTCATGTTTTCCATTGTCTCCAGAAAGGTGGAGTGGTGGTCCTGGGTCATGGAGGGTGATCTGTAGCAGGCCACAATTTGCATTTCAGATTTGCCCGATGTTAGTTGCACATGGATGATCTCAGAGGTATCATGCTGTGCCACTAACCTGGAGGTGTAGGTATCCTTGATGAATATGGATACACCCCCTCCTTTTGTGTTTAGGTCCATGTTCTGTGGCTGAAATGTGTGGTACGAGTTGTAGCCTGGTAGTGCTGGGTTGCTGTCTGAAGCTTTGAACCAGGTTTCAGTTACTGCACAGATGTTGACGTTCTCCATACTGAGGAGTGCTTCGAGCACGTGCATTTTGAGATTTAAACTCCGGGCATTGAGTAGCATAACCCTCAGGTTTTTGTTAATTGTGCTGTTTATGGAGGTGGGTTTGACTTTTGAGCCTTGCCTAAAAAAGGCACTATGGGAGCAGCAAGAGCCTTGGCCAGTATTCGAAAGCCTAGGGGTGACAAGGTGCAAGCTGTCTCTTGCAAAGCAACGTGGCTTGTCGAGAATGTCGTCCCAGGCTGACAGACACTGGATCCCCTTTGAATGGCACCAGAAGCTTAGCCAGTTGTTGAAATTGATCATTTTCTCTTTATACTGAGGTATCATTCTTGGTGAGGGCAGGATGCTACTCAGGGTCAGGGTCATACCAGCCTGGGCTCCATAATCAGAGATCTCTTCCATGTCTCTTTTCATGTAGTCCAGCGAGGTACATCTCAGGTCATTCACACCAAAATGAACAATGACAGAGTCATATTTGTACTTGCCCTGGAGTGACCTGAGTGCTTGCATTATGTGGCAGATTCTGGCTCCCTACAGGCAGCTAACAGTAACCTTCTGCTTGTCCAGCCTAATGAGTGGGACATCAGTGTGCCTGACTATAGAGTCACCTATTACTAGTGTGTTAGGTATGTTATTTCGCCTTAAGGGCTGTGATTGTGAGGCACACTGATTTTGTGTTTTATGTGTTGTCTGGTTTGTGACGGGAAGTGCAGGTTGGTTGGGTGTCTGTTTTGGAGGTCTCTGATGCTTTTGCAGGTTTTTCTTTAGAGCCTATGAGTATGATTTTGTGTATTTAAGTGTATTTTTTGCCAGTGCTGGTTTAGTAGGTCTATGTGTGGCTGGAGGTGTAGTGCAAGTGTTAATCTTCTCCTCTTGACTTTCTGTTCCAGTCTTGGGTGGAGACAGCTTAGCCTCCAGTTTGGCTGTATAATTGCATCTCTCACACATGTTAGTGCTTTGTGGTCGAGGAGAGTTTTGTCTGTGTACATGAGGCAGTTGTAACATTGCCTCAGGATACCCAGATTCACCAGCTGGAATGGAGAGTACACCTGAAATTGCCCTTTGGTCATGCCTGAATAGTACGGTGAGCTGCTTAGTCACTTGGTTGGTGAGGGGTGAATAAAAAGCCCTGCCCTATGTCAAGTGTCAGGGTATATTAGTGCTTGCTATTAGGTCTGAGCAAGTGCTGGGCTGTAGGATGCTTTTTGAGTGCTTAGGTTGAGAGTTAGACTAGTTTCAAGGGAAAAACTGAAGAGAAGACTTAGTAGAGCTGGAAATAATTTAACGCTAGCTAACCAGTGTTGCCCAGTGCACAAAACCGTGCAAATGTGTTTTTTATAGCAGGGAAATGAAAGAGATAGAAATTAGCCCACAAGGGTCAATAAATACTAACTTCTGGGCTGGAACCACTCCTCCAGGAACAGATAGGCTGCTCAAAGCTCCCCTCTCTCACAGGTGAACAGAGAAACTTCCTTCTATCCAAGTAAGGTATGGGCAACTCAGACACTAGCCTGAAAACTGGACTCTACTAGCTTAGAAAGGCGGGAAACAAGGACATTTTTTTTTTGAAAAGATAAGGCAAAAACAGTAAAAAAATATATACTTAAAACAACTTTAAATGACTACAAACAATCAGAAAAGGCTATTGCACTTTAGTGTGTAGCCTACAACAGTTAAACAAATTATTTAAACAAAAAACAACTTTTTAAAAGTGCAGGAAGTCAAATAAGTACAACATGTGAAAAAACAAGCTTTTAAATCACAATAAACTCTGGAAAAATTGGCATTTAGGTGGAAAACAGTTAAGGACAGCAAGAAAGTACAGAAAACTGATACTTAATCACTCCAAACTCTTTCTTCTAAGCTAGAAGGCTTGTATCAGTTTAAGGCTTTCTAATGATTCCAGTAGGTTAGTTACAGGAAAGATGGGAAACAAGCACAGATGTCTTTTAAACCAGAAAGTTGAAAGAGATGGACAAACTGTCCAAATGATCAATAAACTACAATTTCTGGGCCAAGAACCCCTCCTCTTGTGGTAGATAGGCTACCTAGTGCTTACCACTCCCACTGATAAGCTACAAGGCTTTCCTCTAACACAGAAAGGCTTGTGGGGCTCAGAAGCTTACCATCAGTCCTGGATACAGCAACTCTGTATCTGGACTAGGCTAGTTACAGGAAAGGTGGGAAACAAGCACACGTGCGGCTTTTAAACCAGAAAGTTGAAAGAGATGGAAAAAACTGCCCAAACGGCCAATAGCTGCAATTTCTGGGCCAGGAACCACTCCTCTTGTGGTAGATAGGCTACCTAATGCTTACCACTCCCACTGATAAGCTAGAAGGCTTCCCTCCAACACAGAAAGGCCTGGGGGGGCTCAGAAGCTTACTAACAATCCCAGATACAGCAACTCTGTAACCAGACTAGGCTAGTTATAGGAAAGGCGGGAAACATGCGCACGTGTGGCTTTCAAACCAGAAAGTTGAAAGAGATGGAAAAAACTGCCCAAACGGCCAATAGCTACAATTTCTGGGCCAGGAACCACTCTTCTTGTGGTAGATAGGCTACCTAATGCTTACCACACGCACTGATACGCTAGAAGGCTTCCCTCCAACACAGAAAGGCCTGGGGGGCTCAGAAGCTTACTAACAATCCCAGATACAGCAACTCTGTAACCAGACTAGGCTAGTTATAGGAAAGGCGGGAAACATGCGCACGTGTGGCTTTCAAACCAGAAAGTTGAAAGAGATGGAAAAAACTGCCCAAACAGCCAATAGCTCTTATTTCTGGGCCAGGAACCACTCCTCTTGTGGCAAATAGGCTATCTAATGCTTACCACTTCCACTGATAAGCAAGAAGGCTTCCCTCCAACACAGAAAGGCTTGGGGGCTCAGAAGCTTACAAAGAGTCCTGGATACAGCAAATCTGTACCTGGACTAGACTAGTAACAGGAAAGGCAGGAAACAAGCACAAACACAGGCTTTTAAATCAGAAGGTTGAAAGAGATGGAAAAGCTTCCCAAACAGCCAATAAACTATAATTTCTGGGACAGAAACCACTCTTCCTGTAGTAGATAGGTTACCTAGTGCTTACCAGTCCCACTGATAAGCTAGAAGGCTTCTCTCCAACACAGAAGTGCTTGGGGGCTCAGAAGCTTACTGACAGTCCTGGATACAGCAAATCTTTACCTGGACTACACTAGTTAAAGGAAAGGCAGGGACCAAATACAAATGCGGGCTTTTAAACTAGAAAGTAGAAAGATATGGAAAAACTGCCCAAATGTCCAATGAACTACAATTTCTGGGCCAAAACCCACTTGTCATATGGTAGATAGGCTACCTAGTGCTCCCACTACTCCCACTGATAAGCTAGAAAGCTTCCTTCCAAAACAGAAAGTCTTGGGGGGCTCAGAAGCTTACCAACAGTCCTGGATACAGCACGTCTGTATCTGAACTAGACTAGTTACAAGAAAGGCAGGAAACAAGCTTAATTTTTTTTTTTACAGAAAAGCAGCTAAAACAGCAGTAAATACAATTCAAGTTGCAGCGCAGGCTAGCACATCTGAGTGTGTAACAATATTAAGGCAAATACAATTTAAATCAATGCAATTAAATTAACAAATGACTAAAAAACAAGTGCAGAAGGCAGTAAATTAGAAGGCTACTAACAAGCAGTAATAAGTGCAGAGTAAGAGCAACTGAACAGATAACAGTACACAGAACAGCAACTTAGACAGTTACAGTAAGAGCAGCTGAATAAAATATGTATATATTTTATTTATTTATTTATTTATTTTTCAGGGAGGGAACAGAGCAGGATTAAGAGGCTACAGGGGTTGTCCTTCCCAGATGCTCTCTTTGTACACAGTAGGAGTGCCTGAAATCAGAATATGATCTCACTGCACTCAGTTGAGTGAGTAAATGAGAATGGCCCAGAAGGAGTATCCAAATACAAATTTACAAGAGGGGTGGGCAATTTCAAAGCCACCAACATTAACACCAAAACAAGAACAGGGAAACTGGGTGGAGAAATAACTAGAGACACAGCCACGACTTTCACTTTAGTTAATATTCAGTGAGAAACACAAATAAATAAA
Source organism: Protopterus annectens (assembly GCF_019279795.1). Lineage (NCBI taxonomy): Eukaryota > Metazoa > Chordata > Ceratodontiformes > Protopteridae > Protopterus > Protopterus annectens. The sequence goes on from NC_056741.1 coordinate 1,452,913,904, forward strand.
TTAAATGCAGAACTATATGAAAAAGGGCAGATAAAAGTATACTTAAATTCACTTATACGTCCAGTTGATTTCAGGTGGATCTTAGCCGGAGCAAAGCTCAGATGTTAAGCAGAGATGAGCCAAAATGTACCACTTATATAAGGCAGGACAGAATATCAGTGATGAAGTGAAACTACCCCCACTGCTATCCATGGCTACACAGAAATTCTAACAAGTACTCTGTAGAGACACAGCCACAACTTCAGTTGAATTAATGTTCAGTGAGAAACACAAATAAATAAATTAAATGCAGAACTATATGAAAAAGAGGAGATAAAAGTGTACTTAATTTCACTTATATGTCCAGCTGATTTCAGGTAGATCTTAGCTGGAGCAAAGCTCAGATATTAAGCAGAGTTAACCCAAAATGTACCACTTATATAAGGCAGGACAGAATATCAATGATGAAGTGAAACTACCCCCACTGCTATCAATGGCTACACAGAAATTCTAACAAGTACTCTGTAGAGACACAGCCACAACTTTCAGTTGAGTTAATATTCAGTGAGAAACACAAATAAATAAATTAAATGCAGAACTATATGAAAAAGAGGAGATAAAAGTGTACTTAATTTCACTTATACATCCAGTTGATTTCAGGTAGATCTTAGCCAGAGCAAAGCTCAGATACTAAGCAGAGATAACCCAAAATATACCACTTGTATAAGTCAGGACAGAATATTATTGATGAGGTAAAACTACCCCCACTGCTATCAATGGCTACACAGACATTTTAACAAGTACTCTGTAGAAACACAGCCATAACTTTCAGTTGAGTTAATATTCAGTGAGAAACACAAATAAATAAATTAAATACAGAACTATATGAAAAAGAGTAGATAAAGTGCAATTAAATTCACTTATACGTCCAGCTGATTTCAGGTAGATCTTAGCCAGAGTAAAGCTCAGATATTAAGCAGAGATAACCCAAAATGTACCACTTATATAAGGCAGGACAGAATATCAGTGATAAGGTGAAACTACCTCCCTCTACTATCAATGGCTACACAGAAATTCAAACAAGTACTCTGTAGAGACACAGCCACTATATTATTCAGTGAGAAACACAAATAAATAAATTAAATGCAGAAATATATGAAAAATAGCAGAAAAAAGTGTACTTAAATTCACTTATAAGTCCAGTTGATTTCAGTATATATATAAATATATATATATACATATATATATATATATATATATATATATATATATATATATATATATATATGTATATATATATATAAATATATATATATGTATATATATATATATATATATATATATATATATATATATAGATATATATATATATATATATATATACACACACATACACACATATATAAGAATAATAAACTTATGTGTGATTACTTAAACACTGAACAAGTGAATCACTGAGAAAGGAAAACAAATTCCTTTCCAGATCTTGACAGCAAACTACCCCAATAACAAATTTGTTTGAACAGTGGCAGTGTTACAGGAAGAGTTTTTTAAGATACTGTGTGTGGTAATGGTTGGGGCAGTGCAGAGTTAGGGTTAGCATGCATTACTGGTACCTTAAAAAACTCTTCCAGTAACACTGCCACTATACAAGACACACTCATATACACAAACATGCACCAACACAGACACTAAAAACATAAGCTCTAACCCCTTATCTAACCCTGACCATAACTCTGAAATAGACATACTTGCATGGAAACACAAAAAACAAATACCCTTACCTAACCCCAAATATACACACACACACACACACACACACACACACACACACACACACACACACACACACACACACACACTTTAACCCCCTACCCAACTCCACTAAGCAGTTTCAAAGAAATGGCACTTTGAGATGTCAAACATTCAACTACGCCTAGCATTCGTCAAACAAAGCAACATTCGAAAAAATGCACAATAACTATATATATATATATATATATATATATATATATATATATATATATATATATATACATACACACATACATGCATTGTATTAAAGCCAACAACCTGTAATGTTGTTTACTATTGCTACAACTTTGTATCTCTATTTATCCTGTACATGATGTGGAGCTTTTCTCCCCGGGCATCCATTGAAAAAGGACCTGCATCCAGTTGGAATTTCCCCGGTAAACAAATGTAAATAAATAAATAAGTTAATCAATTAAATATATATATTATATATATATATATATATATATATATATATATATATATATATATATATATATATATATATATATATCTATATATAAATATATGGGAACACTTCACAATGCCGAATTTCCCAAAAGATCGAATTTCATATGGCCGAGACCATATGATTGAACTTTCGGTATCTCAACATCATTTTGAACGTAGATCTGCATACAGTTCAGAATGGGAGATATCCATTTTCCTTACTGTAGTGCAATCTTGGAGTTGGAATATTTAAGCAGCCTGGGTGTTGGGGGTGCAGGGGTGCTTGCCCCCCTGCAATAATGATGAGAAAGCTTTTTCTTTGTTTTTTGGATTTGTTTTATGATGTTGAGGTTCCAAAAGTTCAATGATATGGTCTCAGCCATATGAAATTCGATCTTTCAGAAATTCAGCATTTTAAAGTGAATCCATTTTATATATGTATATATATATATATATATATATATCTATGTCGATGATATTTAGTGGATCAATGTGTGTTCAAATGGCAATGTTGTTGAGTTAACCAAAAGCTTTGACCAATGCAAATTAATCCAGCAAAAAAACCCTCCAAAATAGCATGTTATTTGACAAAAAGAAGAATCTATTACTGTGCTAAAACTTGGTGTTCTAAAGACCCAATAATATATTAACAGGAACGTTGCATGTGCAGCATGCAACGAGATAGGTACAGTAAGATGTGGGGCATGAGTCCAATGTAGATTCATTCTTGATGCAGTTAACATCACATTTGCTAACTACCCTAAGGTTAGTGTTCCAAACAAGATGTTTGATTGCAACACTAAAAGGGTAGTGCATGTGGTACAGTGTTTATCTCGACCAACATTTTATGTTGACATCATTGAGTGTGCATTAACAAAGAAACTCTATCAGCATATGTATGTAAAAAAATGGGACTATACTAAAACCCTATGTAAGCATGTTGTTAAATGTGCGGGTTTTATTTATTTATTTATTTTTTGAAAGGGTTGCATTATTTGGCAAGCATGCTTGGAGGTGTATGAATTACATTGTGTGGTCCTTCTTAATACTGCACACACCGCAGGTATTAATGACAAAGTGTCAGTTAACAGAGCATTGCTTTTTAGAAATACCAAGTTGTAGCACTTTAATACACTTTTTTTCTTTTTACCTGTTGTGGAATTTTAGAGTATGTACATAATTAATACAATATCTACATGCATTATATAGACATGTTTTAAAAACTTTGTGTATATATTTATTTATTTTTTTAACAATCTTTAAATTTTATCATAATGGACTGATGTTCGTTTATAATTTTCATGTTTTATGAGGACAGCTTTTTTGGGATTATAAAGTTTCATTTGTGTAGCCTTCATGCGTATTGTTTGAATTAAATGTGAGTTTGAGGGCAGTGTGCTTATTCTAATTAAGTGATTTGAAGGAATAAAAGCTCTTAATTTTCAATGACTAAACCTATGGTGTTTTCTTGAGTCAGCGTTTTTTCTCCTTAATTTCACTGAGTGAGTAATAATGAAGGCATGTTTTGTCATGTGTAGGTTGATCTATTTTTAGTATGTGTGTCTTTGAGTATGTTGCAAGCCATTTTTATTGACTAATGTTTTGTTTGAGATCAGTTTTGTTTTAATGTTGGTGGTCTAGGAAAGAGGGAGAAGGATCATAGCAGGTAGCTTTGTTTTTGTAGATAATGCTTAAACTCTTGGATATTGACGACATTTCAGCTTTAAGAGTGTGGGAGTGTCTGTTTCATTTCATGTGAGTTAGGCTTACATGAAGGCCTGGTGTAGGGCATATCATACCTCTCTGCCTCCTAGCTTAAGAAATCTGGACACCCCTGACATAATGGGGGGGGGGGCAAAAGTCCAAAAATAGGGACACATTTTAAATATTGCTCTTATAGACTTGGAAAGTTGCTAGAATAACTGAATTTGAGTTAGCATGCATTTTCTAAAGGATATGAAGTCTGAAACTCTGATGCATATAATTATTTAGTGAATTTAATCTTTAGATCGCCTCAGTGGTTTCTCAAAAAAAAAACACAGCTCTTATGAGGAAGAGAACAAAAATATGAGGCAAAAGTCTGGGCATTCTTTAAAAATCTGTACAGTTGAGAGGTATGGGACATATTTAGTCCAGTGTGTCGTGTGTGTGTGTGTGTGTGTGTGTGTGTGTGTGTGTGTGTGTGTGTGTGTGTGTGTGTGTGTGTTTCAGGATAAGAGTTACAGTAAGGGATAAGGTAGGGAAAGTATTTAGTGTTGTGCATCTGTACTAATGTGCACAGTGTGTCTTTGTGTCTTTTCTAGTGGTAGTGATATAGAAAGTATTTTTTTCTAAGGTAAGGTGTAGAGCTCTGGATAGGGGCAGAGTTGGGGTTCTGGTTAGTCCTAGCAAGCATTAGTAGGGTGGTGCAGGAGAGCATAGCCCCCCGTTCATTCTTACAAATGTGCGCTAAGCCTCACCCTTCCACTATCCCTAACCTTACATTTTACTTTAGAAAAAAAATTATGTAGCACTATCACTGTTCAGATATTTTTCAGATAAATTTGATTTGAATATAGTTGTATGGTTTTGTTTATGCAGAGGAAAAGGAGTTTTCCTTCTGTTCCTTCTGTAATTTTTTTTTGTTTGTTTTAAGTGTTTTATAATTTTGGCTTTTTTTAAAAGAAAGCATTGGTTTAATGTAATACGATATTATATTTCAATGCACACACACACACACACACACACACACACACACACACACACACACACACACATATATATATATATATATATATATATATATATATATATATATATATATTATACACACACACACACACACACACACACACACACACACACACACATAGGGGGGATTCAGTAAACCTCCAAGTAAGACTAACCAAGTCTTACATTGACTGATTTCTCAGATCTAGCTCTGTTGAAACTGTCTTGTGTGTGTGTCTGAAGCTCTGCACTAGTTGTTAAACTGCTCTGAAATTCCTTTAAGTGTTAATTAGCTTGGGGGGGTTTCTGATAACTTTAAAACCTGTGTTGGTTACATCTCTGGTAATCATTTTAAGTAGAGTTGCTTGCTACTGAGATTTGTCTGCATACATCAACTGGACATAAGCTGATTTAAGTATATTTCCTTCATTTTATTGTGGTTGTTATAACTTGGACTGATTTCTCAGATCTAGCTCTGTTGAAACTGTCTTGTGTGTGTGTCTGAAGCTCTGCACTAGTTGTTAAACTGCTCTGAAATTCCTTTAAGTGTTAATTAGCTTGGGGGGTTTTCTGATAACTTTAAAACCTGTGTTGGTTACATCTCTGGTAATCATTTTAAGTAGAGTTGCTTGCTACTGAGATTTGTCTGCATACATCAACTGGACATAAGCTGATTTAAGTATATTTCCTTCATTTTATTGTGGTTGTTATAACTTGGACTGATTTCTCAGATCTAGCTCTGTTGAAACTGTCTTGTGTGTGTGTCTGAAGCTCTGCACTAGTTGTTAAACTGCTCTGAAATTCCTTTAAGTGTTAATTAGCTTGGGGGGTTTTCTGATAACTTTAAAACCTGTGTTGGTTACATCTCTGGTAATCATTTTAAGTAGAGTTGCTTGCTACTGAGATTTGTCTGCATACATCAACTGGACATAAGCTGATTTAAGCATATTTCCTTCATTTTATTGTGGTTGTTATAACTTGGACTGATTTCTCAGATCTAGCTCTGTTGAAACTGTCTTGTGCGTGTGTCTGAAGCTCTGCACTAGTTGTTAAACTGCTCTGAAATTCCTTTAAGTGTTAATTAGCTTGGGGGTTTTCTGATAACTTTAAAACCTGTGTTGGTTACATCTCTGGTAATCATTTTAAGTAGAGTTGCTTGCTACTGAGATTTGTCTGCATACATCAACTGGACATAAGCTGATTTAAGTATATTTCCTTCATTTTATTGTGGTTGTTATAACTTGGACTGATTTCTCAGATCTAGCTCTGTTGAAACTGTCTTGTGTGTGTGTCTGAAGCTCTGCACTAGTTGTTAAACTGCTCTGAAATTCCTTTAAGTGTTAATTAGCTTGGGGATTTTCTGATAACTTTAAAACCTGTGTTGGTTACATCTCTGGTAATCATTTTAAGTAGAGTTGCTTGCTACTGAGATTTGTCTGCATACATCAACTGGACATAAGCTGATTTAAGTATATTTCCTTCATTTTATTGTGGTTGTTATAACTTGGACTGATTTCTCAGATCTAGCTCTGTTGAACCTGTCTTCCCCACCCCCTCCCTGTTCTTGGATGTAGTTTAAATTTGGTGGCTTTTGCAGTGCCCGCCCCACTGTAGATTTGATCTAGGACACTCCCCCAGTCCCTTCTCTTTACCGCATTCTCTTTAATAAACCCTTTCTGCACTTGCTTTTAGTCCTTTTTAATTTAATTAAATTTTTTTCATACTGTGTGTGGACTAATATTGCTACATACTCAAGTGTGCCAGCTTGCACTGGATGTGAATTGTTTTTATAGCATTTACTGTCTGTTTTTTTCCGTGTCGCTGTAAAAAAAAAAAAAAAAAATCTCTTGTTTTCCTGCCTTACTGAACTAGAGTAGTCCAGTTTCAGAGTTGCTGATCCCTGGGCTTTGTTTTTAGTTCCTGTTACTGATCCATTGCCTTATTAGGAAGGAAGGAAGTTTCTTTGCTTACCAGTGGGAGTGGGAAGCACTGAGCGGCCTTTTTGTCCGATTTGGTGAAGTTTCAGCCAGAAACTAGTAGTCCATTGGTCGTTTTGGGCCAATTCCTAGCTCCTTTCAGCCCCCTGCTATAAAACACACTAAACGTGCGTTTTCCAGCTTGTACCAACTCAGCACAGATCCTCGTGATGGCCTGCAGAGTGATCCAAGCAGCAGAGAGCTAAAAGAGTGACTTTCTACCAGATATAAGTATTTTTGTGGCTTTCCCACTGTTATTAAGCTAGCGACTGCATTTCGCCTGTTTTACTGCTACTTTAAGTGATTTCTGCATTTTACACTGTTTATTGCACTTTAAGTTACTAATTGTTGCAAATTGTTTCTGTAGGCTACACACTAAAGTGCGCTAGCCGATTTACAGCATTTATAGCATTTACTGTCTGTTTTTTTCCTTGTCTCTGTAATAAAACAAAAATCTCTTGTTTTCCGCCTTACTGAACTAGAGTAGTCCAGTTTCAGAGTTGCTGATCCCTGGTCTTTGTTTTTACTTGCTCTTACTGATCCATTGCCTTATTACGAAGAACGGAAGTTTATTTGCTTAGCAGTGGGAGTGGGAAGCACTGAGCGCCTTTCTATCCGATTTGGTGAAGTCTCAGCCAGAAACTAGTAGTCCATTGGTCGTTTTGGGCCAATTCCTAGCTCCTTTCAGCCCCCTGCTATAAAACATGCTAAACGTGCGTTTTTCCAGCTTGTACCAACTCAGCACAGATCCTCGTGGTGGCCTGCAGAGTGATCCAAGCAGCAGAGAGCTAAAAGAGTGACTTTCTACCAGATATAAGTATTTTTGTGGCTTTCCCACTGTTATTTAAGCTAGCGACTGCATTTCGCCTGTTTTACTGCTACTTTAAGTGATTTCTGCATTTTACACTGTTTATTGCACTTTAAGTTACTAATTGTTGCAAATTGTTTCTGTAGGCTACACACTAAAGTGCGCTAGCCGATTTACAGCATTTATAGCATTTACTGTCTGTTTTTTCCTTGTCTCTGTAATAAAACAAAAAATCTCTTGTTTTCCGCCTTACTGAACTAGAGTAGTCCAGTTTCAGAGTTGCTGATCCCTGGGCTTTGTTTTTAGTTCCTGTTACTGATCCATTGCCTTATTAGGAAGGAGGAAGTTTCTTTGCTTACCAGTGGGAGTGGGAAGCACTGAGCTGCCTTTTGTCTGATTTGGTGAAGTTTCAGCCAGAAACTAGTAGTCCATTGGTCGTTTTGGGCCAATTCCTAGCTCCCTTCAGCCCCTGCTATAAAACACGCTAACTTGGCTGAAGCTGATTTAGCCGGAGTTACCACTGTTGCACACAAGAGCAGCGGTTAAACAAGGTTAAACTATTTGGGCCATCTAAATTCCACTCTTCCAATTTTCCCTTAAAACTACCTTCCTCGAGCTGTACTGCTGATCTAACCAGCATATCCTATAACTGAAAAGTTCATCTCTACTTGATTCCCAAGTAGACTATTCTCTATCTGTAAAGCCTAGCACTTACTCCTACAGTACTTGCACCTTGATAAAGCACTCTTATTATAGATAGTACCCCACCAGCCTAAAACCCACTTCCCCGAGTCCTTTGAAAGTCTCTTTATCTACTACTTCTAGTATGTCGAGGATCAGTTGCTAGTGTCCTCTCCAGCTCAACTGGTGAACCTGGGAATATTGAGGCAATGTTACAACTGCCTCATGTACACAGACAATCCTCTCCTTCTCCCACAAAACACAAATACATGCGAGAGATGCAACTATACGGCCAAACTGGAGGCTGAGCTCTCTCAACATAGGACTGGCAAGACCAGACAGGAGGAGAAGGTAACCACACACAATACATACCCAGTCACACATGGTACCATCACAACTTCAAATCATACACATACTCACACAAAGACATACTCGGAGGCTCTGATCAAAAATTTACCAAAACAGCAGAGGCCACCAAAGCAGACACCCAAACAACTACCACCTCACGACCCAACACATGCAACAACACATAGACCACACAGTCAGAGGGTCAAACAGTCACAGCCCTTAAGGCCAAACAAAATGCCAGACACACTTGTCATTGGTGATTCCATAGTCAGACACACTGACGTCCCGCGCACCAGACTGAGTAAAGAGAAGGTCACAGTAAGCTGCCTGTCGGGCGCTAGAATCCGCCACATAATGCAAGCACTCAGGTCTCTCAACAGCAGGTACAAGTACGACTCAGTCATTGTCCACGCTGGTGTCAACGACCTGAGACGTACCTCCTTGGACTACATGAAAAGGGACATCGAGGAGCTCTCTGATTATGTAGCCCAGACAGGTATGACCCTGACCTTGAGCAGTATCCTACCTTCACCTAGAATGATGCCACAATACAGTGATAAGATGATCAGCTTTAATAATTGGCTTAAATTCTGGTGTCATTCAAAGGGGATCCAATGTCTGTCTGCCTGGGATGACATGCTGGACAAGCCACGCTGCTTCAAGGGACGGCTTGCACCTGTCACCCCTGGGCTTCGGATATTGGCAAAGGCTCTTGCCACCCCATAGTGCCTTTTTAGGCAAGGCTCAAATTCTAAACCTACCACCCTAGAACACCAAAAGGAAAAACTAAGGGTAATGCTGCACAATGCCAGAAGTCTCAATCTCAAGATGCACGCACTCGAGGCCCTTCTCAATATGGAGAACATCGATGTCTGTGCTGTGACAGAAACCTGGTTCAAGGCTCCTGAGAGCACCCCAGCACTAACAGGTTTCACCTCATATCATGCGTCCGGCCCCAAAATCCGGACAACACCAAGAAAGGAGGGGTGTCCATATTCATAAAGGACACCCACACCTCAAGGTTGGTGGCAACGCACGATGCATCGGAGACCATCCAGGTGCAATTAACCATAGGCAAGACTGCTCTGCAATTTGTAGCATGTTACAGGCCACCCTCTCAAACTCAGGAACCTCACATGGCCTTCCTGAAAACATTGGAGGGATAAATGTATCTCCAAACACCATCATACTAGGTGACTTCAACTACCCTAATATAGACTGGGAACACTACTCAAGCCCGAACACTCTAACCCAAAGATTCCTGGAGTTCATAAACTCAAATGCCATGGAACAACTAGTCACCATCCCCACAAGAGGAGAAAACATACTTGATCTCATCATCACGAACATGGGATCAAAATGTTCAACACCGAAGTATACCCCTCACTGGTGAGATCAGATCATAAACTAATCTCGCTGGAGGTCCTCATCCCGCCCCACCTGAAACAAAAAGACCACAGTGAAAAACTTCTCAAAAGCCGATTTCACACTTCTAAAACTAGTGTGGTCTCCTTTAAGGCCCCTGAGCCAGTGGTAAACATTACTCAAACTGCTGAATCACTTACAAATGCCTTCTACCAGCACCTACAGGACTGCATGGATCAGGCAATCCCAAACAAAACTAAGACTCTCTGTACCAAAGGCAAGCGTCCAGTCTGGTGGACCCCAGCCATAAACAAGCTCTACAACAAAAGGAGGAAGCTACTACAAGATAGAGCAAAATCCTTGAAAGGTAAGACACCTTTGATCATTATAAGTAAAAACTAAGAGCTCTCATAAAATCATCCAAGGCAAATTTTGAGAGAAAAATCGCCAAGGACTCTAAAGAGAATCATAAGGCCTTCTTTAGCTATGTTAGAAACCTAGGAGGAAACTCCCAGATATGCTCAGAATTAGTTCAAAATGATGTGAAAATTACTGAACCTACACACATTGCCAACATACTGGCTGACAGGTTCAGTGCAAACTTCTCCCTCCCGCGGCCCCAAAAGGAGAGATATCTATTCCAGAGGATTGTAGCACCCAAACATCTCCAACGCCCAGGTGAGAAGTGCCCTCACTAAGGCAAAAACACAGCATCCATGGGACGGATGGTGACCCCGGCTGTGTGCTTCATGAACTCAACGAGGAATTAAACCCACAGTTAGGACAGCTGTTTAATCTTAGCCTCACCTCAGGATACGTACCCAAGGAGTGGCGCACGGTGACTGTGGTCCCACTTCATAAGGGCGGTGCCTCCACAGACCCTGGAAATTACCGCCCCATTAGCTTGACAAGCCTTATCTGCAAAGCCATGGAGAGGATCATAATGGAACTCATAAATAAAGACATAGGGAACTTGCAGACTTTGGATCCAATTCAGTTTGGCTTTGTCAAAGGCAGATCCTGCCTCTTAAACTTGGTTGACTTTTTCGAGACAGTCACCAAGGCCATTGATGAGGGAAAGGCAGTCCATACAGCCTACCTTGACCTGGCAAAGGCCTTCGACACAATACCCCACTCAGGTATCATCGAAAAACTCATCAGCTTGAATGTAAACCCATACATCACAAGATGGGTTGCAAACTGGCTAAGTGACAGAACCCACAGGGTCAGAGTTGCTGGAGCCATGTCAGACTCAAAGCCTGTCACAAGTGGTGTCCCACAGGGCTCAGTCCTGGGTCCACTCTTGTTCGGCATCTACTTTTCTGAAGTACAAGCAAACACAGGAGGGTTATGGCTGACAAAGTTTGCAGATGACTGCAAACTGGGCCATAGTCGAAAACACATCTGACACAGATATCCTCCAGAAGGGCCTCACAGAAATGGATAACTGGTGCTAGAGCCATGGCCTGAAGTTAAACGCCAAAAAATGCATAGTCATACCCTTCGGGAAAAACAAGGTTACCCTAGCTACCATATAGGTGGCAATCCACTGAGCACAGAAAAGTCATCAGAGATCTGGGGACCCAGGTTGACAGTAGCCTTCGCTTGACACTCATGTTGCTAAAGTAGTTAGGAAAACCTTCTATATCACCCACCTGATCATGAAGGGATTCACATCTAGATCAAGGGAGGTCATAGTCCCCCTGTACTCATCACTTATTGGACCTATGATTGAGTACAATGCCCCGTTCGGAATGTATCTGACCAGACACCTGCTGCAGCTTGAAAGGCCCCAAAAGTTCCTCACCAAAAGGATAAAGGGTCTCAAAATATGTCTTATGCTGCCCGACTGAAAGAACTCCAGCTCTATTCAGTCTCATACCGCTTGCTCAGAGGTGACCTGTGCCTGATATATAAGGCCATGTCAAACCCAGATTTGATGAATATGCTTCACCTCAAAAAATCTAGATCCCTCAGAACCACAAGGGCGGGAGACTTAAACCTTGACACGGTTATAAATAGAACGTGCTGGAGGGACAGATTCATCACCCAGAGACTCCCTATGCTGTGGAACAAAATCCCGGTACATGTGAGGCAGAGCACCTCTCTGGCCTTGTTCAAGAGGAATCTTGACCAATGGATGGGAGATTGCAGATATACCCCAGGGATTACTTCAGTGTCACTGCTTGACAGAGGCACAGCAAAATGATAGGCACAAACTAAAGGGGTGGCGAAAGCCACATAACTATGGGCTAGGCTTATAAATGCCCTTGGGCAGATAGCCTAGTATGAACCTATGAACCTATGAACCTATAAGTCTATGATGTCAGCATGTCATGCATATGCATGAGGGCGCTGACTCAACTGGAAGGCTAACACGGAGCGTGTAAGACTGCAGGGGGCGTGTCGGACTGCCGAGCAGTCCAAATATCCACATCCCTGCAACCATATAAATGTGAAAATGACAAATGCAATGAGCGAGTCCGCTGAAATGTACACATAGCAAATAGTACACATCCACACATACTAAACCCCTTTGTAACTGTAAAATGTAAACTATTTTTTTTTTATAATTCCCGATACAGCTGCCCGTATTTGTGCGTGTCTGCGTGGGTGTGCCCATTGCTTAGCTGCAGTAAGCAATTTCGACATCGAAGAGCATAATGAGAAATGTTTATGCAAATCAAGCCAAATAGCAATAGCGTTGTGGTAGAGCCTTCGCACAAAGAAGAGGCATTCCCGATTCTAGTCCCACCACTCTCCTGTCTATTTTATGTTTTAAATTAGTATATAAAATAATTCCTGACATATATGAATGAAATTTTAGTAAAAAGCATTGAAATGGCCTATGTATTAGTGAACAAAATGTATATATATAAATATAAGAAGGTGAGCAGCATTAAGGATATTGACATATAATTGCCCATAGCTAAGCAGCACTTTACCTAGGGCAATATAGTTGCCCATAGCTAAGCAGCACTTTACCTAGCACAATAGAATTGCCCATAGCTAAGCAGTGCTTTACCTAGCGCAATATAGTTGCCCATAGCTAAGCAGCGCTTTACCTAGCGCAATAGAATTGCCCATAGCTAAGCAACACTTTACCTAGCGCAATAGGTTAGCGCGAAGCTGCGCACCGTCGGGCAACTTGGAGCAACATAGAGCAAAGTTGCCTAAACACAGCCACACCCCCTAGCCTGTCTGGATAGTAGTAAAATGAAAAGCAATGACAAGGTTTCGAACCCGGGACACTGTGCACCATAATCAAAGTACTGAACCACTAAGCCATGACAGCTTAGCATAAACATACACTGTTAACACACATATACTTATAAATGGAAGTTTAACCATTGCTAAGCAGGTTTGCTGTTAGCCGAGAATTTTCAAAAATGGCCAATCACAAATAAGTGCGGGAAATGCGGCATATCTAAGCTCCATAGGCGGGAATACTCGCCATAACTGATTGTAGCTCCCATTTGCAGTCAGAATGGCTGGTGCTGGAGAGGGTACTCGCTTTCGAGCACAATGCTGGGGCATCAAGGAGTCAAAATACATGGTTTGGCTCCTTGTCCACCATCATGAGTCAAGACTCCTGCAGGGCCAGTTTCAAGGGACAGAGTACAAAGCAGAGGCTTGGAACCGGTTAGCTCATGATCTCACCAGTGCCACAGGTGTCCCTTGGACTGGTGAGCAGGTCTGTCACTACCATACAGACCTGAAGAGATGGAAGCAGGACCTACTGAACTGATGGATACTCGAGGCGCATGACATGCAAGATGCCGCACTACTGAGTAGGTAGCCATGGAATGAAGTATGTAAGACATGCCATTGTAGTCTATATAATGGATAGGTATGTCTCAATATCCCTTAATTTACTTCACAGCTGCAGGTGTCCATGCTCTGAATCAGCAAGCCTATGCAGATAGGCTGCTAAGACTATGCCACCAGGCAGGTTAGTAATTATTCTGCATGTATTGCTATATAAAATAAGTGAGAGAGCCTGAAAGAAAGTGTTGTAGCCGAATAATAAAGCCATAAAATGCCCTGAATAATTTCTCTGCATGTACTGTTATATAAAATAAGTCAGAGAGCCAGAAAAAGAGTGTTGTAACACATTAATAAAGGTAAAATAAGTCCTGAATAATATCTCTGCATGTACTGTTATATAAAATAAGTGAGCGAGCCTGAAAAAGAGTGTTGTAACCTATTAATAAAGGTATAATACGTCTTGAATAAGTCTTCTGCATGCACTGTAATTTCAAATAAATGAGAGAGCCTCTAGAAAAGTGTGTAATGTAATTAATAAAGGTATAATACTTGGAGTGTGTCCGTGTCACTTACTTTGAAATGTTGTTGTACTCTTGCATTATATAAACAGTACTGTTGTATTAAGCGCTGTCAACCCACAGTTGGGCAGTCCCATATAAAGTGGATGAAGGAAGTGCCAGTAGCTGTGAAGCATGTATACAGTCCTCAACAGTTGGTTAATGGCTGGCATGCATAGGTAAATCTGGCACATGAGTAGCTTGTTAATGTGTTCCTCAGAAATGTGAGTGTGCTGCTAGAAATGGAGGGGGTTGTAGAAATATAACTGAAAATGTCACATGAACACATCCAGATATGTAGATACATAAATATAAATAAAATATATAACTACGTAGCAGTAACATCTGCATCCTGGACAGTTAGTATGCCAGATATAGGTCAGGTATATAATGAACTAGCCAAACCCATTACACAACCTAATGCACGCTGCCTAGTGTAATAATACATGTAGGGGATATACACCTGCAGTCAATAGGAATGTAGTGTAAACTATAAGTACATATAAGATGTTAATGGAGGTATCTTTTTACACCCTACTGTATGTGTATAAAGAATGCAATTCCACACCTCAATGGGTATGTCTAATCACAAAACATTTGTTGGGACATATGTCCTATTGTTCTATAAATATCTGCATTTACTTTGATGCATGTGCCCTGTTCAAACACCACAATCTTGGTGGCCTGTTGCCACCAATCATCCCTACATGTTGTTGGAATGTCCACTGTCGTTCAATATATGCATGTGTTATGCTTGCTGTTCAACTGTTGGAACCCTGCTGTGTTGGGTTAATGGGAATATCACTGCATGCTGTTACAACTAATTTGGAATGCTGTTGTCTATGTTGTAATTAAATACACCTAAACACAGAACGTATGGGAAGGCCGGTCCGAGCGGACCCACCTGCCCCTCCTCAGCTGGTGATTGCACCTGGCACCAGCAGGTCCGGTGCCCAGCCCAGGTTCCCCTCCTCCATTGGTCCTGTGCCACCTTTGGGAGGAAGCACTGCAGGGGATATGGCTCATCCCCCCATGCAAACGTGGGCGGAGAAGGGCCACCTGTCACCCTCCGAAGGGTCCGGGCTGTGGTGCATGGGGAGATCCAGCTTTCAGTCGCTGATCCCCTACACCAGCTCGAGGCAAGAGTGGCACAACTCACGGGTGAGCCTGCCCCTCCTACGCAGCCCCCGACACAGCCACCCTCTGTGCTGTGAATGTGCAGTGGTGACTGCCCATGGGTGGGGATCTCAGTTCCGCTGTTACCATCTGTGGGCTCATGAGCTTGCAATTTCCAAACATCCTTCCCCGTCAATTGTGTTCACCTACCCCATGTGTCATATTCCACCCCTGCATGCGCCTTGTTTGTCTTGTCTGTTTACCTCGCCAACCTACCTCCCCAAATATACCTACTTCCTCTACCTCACATTCCACTCTCACCTGAAAAAAACAAAAAAGGGCAATCTGTTCCCACAAAAAAATTACGCCCCATACATAGCTGCCCATTTCGCACACATGTCCGCTGGACATGTAAACTGATAATTATAATTGGCAGTACAACATACTTTGTTGTCCTCACCCCTCTCTCAGGGGTGAAAGGTTTCAAATTTCACTCCAAATTTCTAACATATGCACAGCTGTTGCTGGTAAAGAAATGGACAGCTAAAGACCTTCCCTATGCCCGTCCTGCACATCCCAAACTGGTTTCCCTACTGTCTTTCCCTCTTTGTGCCCCCTTTCTCATCACTTTACTATCTCCCCATTTTCTTTTCTTTCAAAGAAATTAGCGCGGGGGTTAGTGAGAGTAAGCAATTTTAAGCAGTAGTTAGCGGGTTTGAGTGAGTGTGCGCATGTGTGCACTTAGCTAAGTATTGCTAAGCTTCATGCAAACTCGCGCAAACCCGCTTACAAGTGCCTTAGTCACTCTGCCTGGCAGGGCCCTTGTTCTGCTGAGCAGCAAAATAAAACACCTCTGTTAGTCTCGAACCCCAGACCTTGGACACACTACACTGCATGAAGTACCACTAAGCCACAGTAGGCATACAACACGTTGGTGTTGTAATAAATATATCATGGATTACAATGAGTGAATGTAAAGGGAAAATAGGAATGCCATAACACAAATCTTGTTCTGTGGATCTTTACTAGCAGTTGTTGTGGAATTGCACGACATGACTGTGAAAAGAGAACCAGCCATTCTAGCAGGAAATAATGTTACAGTAGCACTTTACAAACCCCACACAGTATCAGAGCAGGATAAACACTGGCATATTTGAATAGGGCAGAGGCCATACTTCCCAACTGTGACTGCTTTTCAGGGATGCCCCTGATTTGTAAACAAATGTTAGCTTTGTCCCTCAGAATCCCTCTGAAAAGTACTGACATTAGGCAGAAAAGTGGGGAATTACACTTAATGAATAATGTCAATAAGTAAAAGAGTAGACACTGCTTGCATGTCAGAAAAGGTGTATTAATACATATGCTCTGATTCTCTCACAGTCTCAACTTAATGTCTGTAATATATTACAGGTGTACCTCACTTATATGTACCTTTCCCTGAGGCTGTTCAAATATATACCTGAGGGTATCAGAGGCCTGGCAAAGGCAGAAACACACAGGCATTTCAGCTTTTCTGCTGTTATACACTCTGCAAATAGCTTTGGAATGAGTTCCACAAGCATACCCTGATATAGGAGTACAACACAGAAATATCAAAGGATGTAGCCATGTACTGTTAGCAACCAACTGTGACAATGCCATTGTTCCAGTGCAGAAAAGACCGGTGTGGTGCACAGACAAAGAATAATAGGCTAACCTCTGGCTACCATCTGGATATGTCCACAAGTGGGAGCTAAGCAGACAGACTACTTGCCTTGTTAGACTAACATGTACACAGCAACCCTCTATGTTCAGCAAGATAAGCATCACACAATAATATATTATGCTCTCTGTACTTCTGCACCCCTACCCAAAAGAACAATATAGCTGTGTATTCAGTCTCTACCAAGGATGTAAGTAGGCATACTCAGTACTGAAATGTGTCCAGTTGTCTTGAGCAGCCCATGCTAATTTCAACACAAATAAACCACAAACTGTTCAGAAGTGAGGTAATTAATATTTACAGTATAGTAGTTCACAAACAGTTCATGTGCCAGAGGAATACATTGCAATAACTACTTTTGTATGGCAGTTAATTGTCTAATTAGAAAAGAATGTACATACTCCCATGTATCTTGTGTAAGCATTTGAAGGGGTGAGTAAAATTCTACACTGACAAGTGTGTACTAGAAGCAGCAACATTCAGGTTTGAGTACAACATGCAAATCACTGGCTACAACCCTAGCTTCAGATATAAGAAGTATACCGACCTTCTGACTGACACAATGGTGTCCACAGCAAACAAGCATGGCCCCACTTTGGAAAGCTGAAAGGGCTATGCCTACCTAACCTAGCATTTTATAGCAGTGGGCTGCTATGACAGTGAGTACTGCAATTACCACAAAGCAGGCAGCATGCAATTAGTAAATGGTGGGCACCAATTGGTGCAGAGGCCATCACATGCACATTTGCAGATACCTAGAAAAGCAGTCTGTACTTGCTGTCCACACATGCAATAATCTCATTGCAGCAAGAGAAAGAGAGCGTGAGAGAGAGACAGAGACAGAGGCAGAGACACAGACACAGACAAAGACAGACAAAGAGACAGAAACAGAGAGACACAGAAAAAGAAAGAGCAACAGACAGAGAAAAAATATTTCCTTTTAAAACAAACGGAACACAGCAATACAAACAAAAGGTATGTAACACATATGTATTTGCTGGCATGTAGTAGATGTTTATGAAGAGTACTCTACATACTGTGACTCATCCATATGTGGCAGCAGTACGTATCTCTTTGTATCTGTACATGGGCAGAGGGCAAGGGACATACTGCAACTGTTTGTGAAGGGTGTACACATATACATTGTTGAAGGTTGTTATGTGCATATTTCTATGTAGGTTGTAGTGTGTGTTGTAGTGTGTGGCAAAGAAAACTGCATGCAGTGCTGGTATATGACATGTGGTGGTTAAACACTGTGGGTATGCTCTGTCAGTTTTGCAGTGTTGCAGCCAGTGAGGCCTGCTAAAGCTACATGGGCTGAGGACATCTTCAATGCAATCTGCACAATACTGTGCAATATTATTACATAACTGTATATCTCACAACTGTCGCATAATTGATATTCCCAGCATGAATAGTGGACTGTATATGTGCCTATATGTACATCTATATGTACAGCAATGGATGTTTATATGTATGTGTGTGTGTGTGTGTGTGTGTGTGTGTGTGTGTGTGTGTGTGTGTGTGTGTGTGTGTATATATATATATATATATATATATATATATATATATGTAGAGATATATATATATATAGATATATATATATATATATATATATATTTATATATATATATTGATATATATATATATATATATTGATATGTAGATATATACATATAGATAGAGGGAGAGAGACATGGGGCATACTTACTGTGACAGGTGCCTGGTGACCAAGGTATGGACTAAAGCTCATTGTTGACACTGCAGTGTCATCCCTTCTTGCCAGAATACTGTACCCATTAACTACTACATAGGTGGTAGTCTACCTAACACTGAAGGTGTGATAAGGGAACATGGGACACAGGTGGACAGTAGCCTCCCCTTTGATAATCACAGTGCCACACTGGTCATGTACTCTGTCTACGTGGTACACGTCATCACAAAAGGTGTGTTATCTAGGGAAATATAGGTCAGTGTTCCCCTCTACTTATCACACTTAAAACCCATTAGAGAGTGCAATGCCAACTACAGAAACTGGAAAGGCCACAGACATACCTCACAAAGAGTAATACCGGCCTCAAGCAGATGCCCTATGCAGACCAACTCACAAAACCACAGCTACACTGTGTTGCATAGCGCCTACCCAGAGGTGACCTCTGCCTAACATACTGAGCTATGTCACACCCATAGCTGTTGGGCATCCTCCATGTAAACATATTATAATCCCTCCCAGATACATGCTCTAGGGCCCTACACCTTGTCAGTTCACTAAACAGCACATGCTGGAGGGATAGAGTCCTAACTCAGAGACATGCCATACTCTGGAACAAACCACCTATCAATAGCAAACAAAGCTCCTCATTAACAGTTGTCATAAATACTCCTGATGATTGTTTGGGAGATAGGAAATACACCCCAGGAATCACCTCTGTGGCTCTGGTTGACAGGGCAAGTGAAATTAAATTACATGTGTGTCAAAGGCCAGGGTAGCATATGGCTAGGCTGCTGTAGGCCCTAGGGCCAATAGTGTATTAACTACCCATGACACAATGCACACACACATGTACTTAGTGCAATAATTGCTATGTGAGGTTGACTGAGTGCGATGGTGAATGTGTTGGTGAATGTGTGCAAGGTCTGTAAAGGTGTGATAGCTTAGTGTGAAATTGTTTCCGTCATGGTAGTTTGTGTCCTAGCTGTGATCCCAGCAAAAGATGTGTATGCTATTGCTAGGCAGAAAAAGTAGTATGGCATACGGTGTGACATAGTCCCTTGTTGTCGACTGTGGTGTCCCATTGTAGGCTAAAGCTATACGTGTATGCTTAGTGAGTGGTACTGCTCCCATATGAACTGTAGTACTACCTGAAGCTGTAGGCCTAAACAGTACAGTATGGTGTATGTTCACATTGCTTGGAAACACTGTTTTGTGTCTTCCCTGTAGTCCTCACAGATTACATACCTCAGGCATCAGGTTTTGTAAGTAGTGACACACAGTACTGTATGGTACTCAGGTAAAGCTCATCTGGGTGGCATACATTTGTGTGTTGTATGTATGTCTGATGTGTGTGTAATTATGCCTGTACCATGCCCTCAATCATATCTGTGTTACAGGGTATACGTGTGTATCTAGCAACATGTATAGTCTAGTACAGCAGTATGCCACCTATATCAACAACTGTGCACATATGTTAGGCAGGGGTTTTGCATCAAAGACTACTGTGGTATACTGGTAATACTGTAACTGTACTTTACATTCATTGCAATGGATGACATCTTTCTTCATGCATTAGCTTGATATATACGTCCTGTGGCTAGGTGGTGCATTGTGTCACATACAGTGTGCCATGTACTGTTGTATAGTGTTACATACTGGTTTCACTTTGTTGCTGTGCAGAACATGGTTTAATATATAGAATTAGCCAGGCACTGTCAGGTATTTGTGGGCTGAGCACTGATATGTGGTATTAAAAGTGTGTATCTACTGACAGCCAATAGGTTGCTATATATGTCATTTCATTGATGTCTGTACTTTAGAATGTTAAGTGTGCCACATGACTTGCTCACAATTATTGTTTTATTGTCTTCCGGGGACATGTCTCACCATCGCAACCCTGCGTATTCCCCTGAAGAGGAGGAAATAATCATAGCCACCCTACTACAACATCACACCCAGCTGTTCTCCAGAACCAGCCAGGACCAGCATGGGAGCACTGCACTGTGGCAAGATGTTGTCCATCGGGTGAATGACGTAGGCATGCATAACCAGACTTATGAGCAGGTACACCATCACTGCAGTGATTTAACTAGACATGTCCGGCAGCATGCCTCCGATGTCCGCAGACAACAGCTTGCCACAGGTGGTGATGCAGCATCACATACTCCCCTCACCAGAGTGGAAGAGCTGCTCCTCAGTGTGGTGGCTCCTGGCCAACCACTACAACAGACATGTGTCATCATGGAGGCCAGAGTCACCCAGCAAGTTGACTCAGAGCGTGCAGGTAACATGGCATATCTGTAGACTACTGTTAGCTCGATTGTTAAAACATGCATATGTCAGATGTTTACTGTGTATTTAGAAGATGTGGAGCCTGGTGTTCTGCAATACTGATAATTTGGAACATAATCTGTATGCCTGTGACTGTCAGCCATTGTACTACTGTAAAATTGCAAACTCACAGCAGCAATGCCATAGTTGTTGACACTGACAAACTGTCGCATATCCTTGTAGGTCCCTCTGGTGTGACAGCAAGACAGAAGACCCATGCTGGTGAGTGTTCGGCATTTAATATAGCAAATAACATGTGCATGTCATAGGAGAGTTGTAGGCCATATACACATGTAAAACACCTACACATAATGCATGCTCTGCATGTTTTCTGTGGGACTATGCACATCCCAGTAACATGAGTAGCTGCCTCAAACACATGCAATACACAGAGCATCCCAACCAATTGTGGTACACTGTAGTGGACATTGTATAGGCAGAGTCAATACACATGCACACAACATTCACCACTTTGTCATATGCAGTAAGTGTTAATATGATACACATGGCGTATTTAGACACCTGCTGTAAGGTCAGACTCCAGTATCCCAAATGTCATCCACACAGCACACATACTATACCTGAGGGATAGAGGCCTATCATGAGGTGGTGCGACACTCTTCAACACACAACACATTAATGTTAGGCAATGCTCCCTATTGAACACCTTACATACCCATGTAACAACTGCCTGTGAAATGGTTAATGTAGCCAAAGTGCTGCAGTTCAGGTACAGCAAGATAGTTGCCAGTGTGGCACACATTAGTGGCCTTGAGTGACCACATGATGCTGCCTGATGATGGCTCATGGTACTACACTACATCCAGTTACAGTAACTACAGTACTACACATAGCATTCATTGCTATACACCTGACAGTTGTATGCATCCGGCCATGGTATGTATACCTATGAGTGATGGTGCACAGGACATTGGAAAGCATTTAATACTTGCACAGCAATGTTGTGTCCAGATACACATTGTGTTCCAGGGTGAGGCCAATCATTGAACTACACACATGCATCAAAGATATGTATACTGTTATTAACAAGGACTCTCTACACTCGCACTGCATGCTGTTGAGCAACACACATCCTGCATGCTGACACGTGTGATAGGACTCTTTGGCTTGTGATATTGTACTCCACCATCAACCACTAATGAGTATGTTCTGGATTGCTGTTGGTGTGTGTGTGTGTGTGTGTGTGTGTGTGTGTGTGTGTGTGTGTGTGTGTGTGTGTGTGTGTCAACTATACTGAGTAGTGTATTTGTGTTCATGTGTGCATGTGTGCATGTGTTCATGTGTGCATGTGTTCATGTGTTCATGTGTGCATGTGTTCATGTGTGCATGTGTGCATGTGTTCATGTGTTCAGGTGTTCATGTGTTCATGTGTGCATGTGTGCATGTGTTCATGTGTGCATGTGTGCATGTGTGCTAACATCATGTACAGATTGTAAAGTGTGTTTCCTGTCTTCCTCTTACAGGTGCTGAGGTTGTGTTGGTTGAGTGCAGCAGGGAACCTGAAGTCACTGCCACAAATAGTGGAAATGATGATACATGTGTTGTGGCACAGGCAGGTTTGACAGGGTCTGTCATTGGTCCGCCAATCGACAGTACACAGCTTTCCACCCCATCTATGTGCACATTCATACTGCCAATACATCCCTCATCAACAATGGCCTTAGCTGAGGGACAGCATACAGTAGGCATTGGCCAGGATAGTGTGGTATCTATGGCAAATGCATCCCCTAACAGCAGCCATACCCAGATTCCTGGAATGGTACCACATAGGCAGATGTCCAGGGGTTCTCGTGAGAGCACTGCTGGTCATAATGCCCCTGGCAGATGTGCCCCCACAGGTCTTACAACCTCAGGGCTGTAATGCTGGCACAGACATGTATGGCACGGTACACCAGACAGGGACTAAGGGCACAGAGGGCCCATAACACCGCTATCAATGACAGTATCCATGACCTTGCCGGTGCCATCCGTAATTACAATGAGGTCATTGATAGACGTTGGGGGGGAGACACTAGATGTCCTCTGCAATGTCATCTCCATGTGCCAGGAAAGTGTAGGATGGCTGAGACATCGACGTATGCCAGTAACATCATCAGCTGGCAGTCATTGCGGATGACACACATGTCACAGCCGCTCCCATAGTGGCAGTACCAGCCCCAGCAATGTTGGGGCTGGGCTATCAATAGACCATCCTAGAAGACCACGTGCACGTGGCTCTGGCCAGTCCCAGCAGGGACATGGGTCCAGTCGACATCCCCCTGCCTCTGATGATAGTACCCAGTCTGGCTTAGTACCCAATACTGTCCATGGCACCCCTGCCAGGCACAGGTACTGTGTCCGTGGCCAGAGACGGTGATCTGTACAGCCTGGCAGGTACAGTCTGTGGCTGTCCCACAACCTCCCGTATTTGGCAGCCACATGGTGGAACTGTGTGCATGCAGACACACACACATAAACCAAACACCTAGGGCTAACACATATACACACACATTACATCAACATTGACCCATGCCATACTGTTGTCCCTCACACACACACACACACACACACACACACACACACACACACACACACACACACACACACACACACACACACATACATGTTAATTGGATGGGTCAATGTCGGGCTCTGGCAAACCAACAACATACCCTGTGCATATGATGAAACTGTGCCACCCTCTGTCATCTGTAACATTGATGCAGGAACAGGCTAACATGGTGCTGATGCACAGGGTGACTTAATAGCAGTGTAGCAATGTTAGCATGTTGTCAACAGTAAAGTGTAATGATATCCTTGTAGGTATATCTGAGCAGGCATGATGCATTAAAGCTATGATTATCAATGTAGTATTGTTTACACCAATGCTAATTACATAAATGTATTGTCCGCCCATGTGCTACTTGGCTGATGTGTGTAGTTCTGGCAGCATGTGTTGGTGAGTGGACAGTACATGTGTGATGTGTGCAGTACAGATTTGCAGGTGTACATTTGTGAACATGGTGGAGGTGCACTGTCTACATGTACGTGCATAGTGGACACATGGGAAGGGTGACATGCCCTGTATTACACAGTGTTAACACTTCATAGTTTCTATTGGTGGCCAGTATGCATTTTACTACACATATGTTTTAACTTGAGTACACGTGTGTATGACATGGTTTGACAATATGCTGTGGATGATACTGTTACTATCTGTCATTGGTTTGCATTCTGGTAGTATACACAACCTCAACAGCCTGACTATAACCAATCGTTAGATGATGTCTTGACAACTGATACACAGATGTAGGAAACACAGTAGCATTTGGATCCTTCTAGTAATATACTATACCAGTAACCAGTGGTATTGACCGCCACCAATTCCTGTGACCACTCCTGTTTGGCATGTAGCCCTCTTAGGTACAAGCAAACACACTAGGGATATGTCCATCCACATCTGGTAATGCATACAGTGGCCTACAGTGCATTCTCCGGATGAAACACTTATCCTCCACAAGGGTATCATACAGACAGATATCTGTTGTCCAAACCATGCTGTAAAGCTATAAGCCAACTATAGCATAGTCATCCACATTTACTAAACATAGTATCACAACAGTACCACATAGGTAGTAGCCCACAACATGTAGAAGGGGTACTGATGTGTATATACAGCCACATGTTATGTAATCTGTCCTTTGGTATCCACATTTCCAAAGGTATTCTGAAGTCCCTCAGTGTATCACATAAGCAATAAGGGGTCTGTATGCATATCCACTAAGTTGTTGTACGCCTATAATGAATGTCCATTACTGACAGATTTTTGTTGTGTTTGAACATATCTGAAATATACCCCAGGCATGAACCCTCGCTCACACTATTCTATAGAAACTGCCATGGGTGTGTGTGACACAGATGACCTAGGCCACAGATCACTACAGTGGCTGGCCTTGTTACAAACATACATATGTGACCTAAGGTCTGAGAAGCAGCAGCACAATCTGTCAAAGGTAACAGATGTATTCATGTAGAAAGCAGGCTTCACACCTATGAACTAATTGAGGTCACATGTACATATATGTATTTGCCACACAGATAGCTGAAGTGTGCAATGCACATACTGTTGTTTTACTGATATGTCATACAGTAGTAAAAGCAAAACCCACAACACATTGACCAACAGTGTCACACACACACACACACACACACACACACACACACACACACACACACACACACACACTAAGCAATTGCAGGATTCAAGCCCCTACCTAACTATGTTATGATACTAGATAGATACACATTAACATGACGCGCTATATGCTTTACTGGGAGTTTTCATTTCCACTGCTGTATTTGTGGGATGCTGACATCATCAGACTTGTTAAAGAGGAATATACCTCTTTTAAGGTGTTTTCCTAGTCTCCAAAAAAGGCACTCCTCTCAATGGAAATCACACACAAACATATGCCCCCCCCCCACACACACAGCAATTGCAGGATTTAAACCCCTACCTAACTATGTTATGATAATAGAGAGATACGCATTACCATGACGCGTGATATGATTTATTGGGAGTTTTCATTTCCACTGCTGTATTTGTGGGATGCTGACATCATCAGACTTGCCAAAGAGGAATATACCACTTTTAAGGTGTTTTCCTAGTCTCCAAAAAGGGCACTCCTCTCAAAGGAAATCACACACAAACATACACCCCCACACACACAGCAATTGCAGGATTCAAACCCCTACCTAACTATGTTATGATACTAGAGAGATACTCATTAACACGAAGTGCTACATGCTTTCCTGGGAGTTTTCATTTCCACTGCTGTATTTATGGGATGCTGACATCATCAGGCTTGCCAAAGAGGAATATACCTCTTTTAAGGTGTTTTCCTAGTCTCCAAAAAGGGCACTCCTCTCAAAGGAAGTCACACACAAACATACACCCACCCCACACACAGCAATTGCAGGATTCAACTAACTATGTTATGATAATAGAGAGATACGCATTGACACGATGTGCTACATGATTTCTTGGGAGTTTTCATTTCCACTGCTGTATTTGTGGGATGCTGACATCAAAGAGGAATATACCTCTTTTAAGGTGTTTTCCTAGTCTCCAAAAAGGGCACTCCTCTCAAATGAAATCACACACAAACATACACCAGCCCCACACACACACACACACACTCAGCAATTGCAGGATTCAAACCACTACCTAACTATGTTATGATACTAGAGAGATTTGCATTAACATGACGCACTATATGCTTTTTTGGGGAGTTTTCATTTCCACTGCTGTATTTGTGGGATGCTGACATCATCAGACTTGCCAATAAGGAATATACCTCTTTTAAGGTGTTTTCCTAGTCTCCAAAAAGGGCACTCCTCTCAAAGGAAATCACTCACAAACATACACCCCCCCCCACATACACACGCACTCAACAATTGCAGGATTTAAACCACTACCTAACTATGTTATGATACTAGAGAGATACGCATTAACACAACGCGCTATATGCTTTACTGGGAGTTTTTATTTCCCCTGCTGTATTTGTGGGATGCTGACATCATCAGACTTGCCAAAGAGGAATATACCTCTTTTAAGGTGTTTTCCTAGTCTCCAAAAAGGGCACTCCTCTCAAAGGAAATCACACACAAACATACGCCCCCACACACACAGCAATTGCAGGATTTAAACCCCTACCTAACTATGTTATGATAATAGAGAGATACGCATTACCATGACGCGCGATATGATTTATTGGGAGTTTTCATTTCCACTGCTGTATTTGTGGGATGCTGACATCATCAGACTTGCCAAAGAGGAATATACCACTTTTAAGGTGTTTTCCTAGTCTCCAAAAAGGGCACTCCTCTCAAAGGAAATCACACACAAACATATACCCCCCCACACACAGCAATTGCAGGATTCAAACCCCTACCTAACTATGTTATGATACTAGAGAGATACTCATTAACACGAAGTGCTACATGCTTTCCTGGGAGTTTTCATTTCCACTGCTGTATTTGTGGGATGCTGACATCATCAGGCTTGCCAAAGAGGAATATACCTCTTTTAAGGTGTTTTCCTAGTCTCCAAAAATGGCACTCCTCTCAAAGGAAATCACACACAATCATACACCCACCCCACACACAGCAATTGCAGGATTCAAACCCCTACCTAACTATGTTATGATAATAGAGAGATACGCATTGACACGATGTGCTACAAGCTTTCTTGGGAGTTTTCATTTCCACTGTTGTATTTGTGGGATGCTGACATCAAAGAGGAATATACCTCTTTTAAGGTGTTTTCCTAGACTCCAAAAAAAGGCACTCCTCTCAAAGGAAATCACACACAAACATACACCCCCCCCCACATACACACACACTCAACAATTGCAGGATTTAAACCACTACCTAACTATGTTATGATACTAATTTCCTAGTCTCCAAAAAGGGCACTCCTCTCAAAGGAAATCACACACAAACATACACCAGCCCCCCCCCCACACACACACACACACTCAGCAATTGCAGGATTCAAACCACTACCTAACTATGTTATGATACTAGAGAGATTTGCATTAATACGACGCACTATATGCTTTTTTGGGAGTTTTCATTTTCACTGCTGTATTTGTGGGATGCTGACATCATCAGACTTGTCAAAGAGGAATATACCTCTTTTAAGGTGTTTTCCTAGTCTCCAAAAAGGGCACTCCTCTCAAAGGAAATCACACACAAACATACACCCCCCCACATACACACGCACTCAACAATTGCAGGATTTAAACCACTACCTAACTATGTTATGATACTAGAGAGATACGCATTAACACAACGCGCTATATGCTTTACTGGGAGGTTTTATTTCCCCTGCTGTATTTGTGGGATGCTGACATCATCAGACTTGCCAAAAAGGAATATACCTCTTTTAAGGTGTTTTCCTAGTCTCCAAAAAGGGCACTCCTCTCAAAGGAAATCACACCCCCCACCCCCACACACACACACACACACACTCAATAATTGCAAGATTCAAACCACTACTTAACTATGTTATGATACTAGAAAGATACGCCTTAACATAATGCGCTATATGCTTTACTGGGAGCTTTTATTTCCACTGCTGTATTCGTGGGATTCTGATTTCATCAGACTTGCCAAAGAGGAATATACCTCTTTTAAGGTGTTTTCCTAGTCTCCAAAAAAAGGCACTCCTCTCAAAGGAAATCACACACAAACATACACCCCCCCCCATACACACACACTCAACAATTGCAGGATTTAAACCACTACCTAACTATGTTATGATACTAGTTTCCTAGTCTCCAAAAAGGGCACTCCTCTCAAAGGAAATCACACACAAACATACACCCCCCACACACACACACACACTCAGCAATTGCAGGATTCAAACCACTACCTAACTATGTTATGATACTAGAGAGATTTGCATTAACACGACGCACTATATGCTTTTTTGGGAGTTTTCATTTCCACTGCTGTATTTGTGGGATGCTGACATCATCAGACTTGTCAAAGAGGAATATACCTCTTTTAAGGTGTTTTCCTAGTCTCCAAAAAGGGCACTCCTCTCAAAGGAAATCACACACAAACATACACCCCCCCACATACACACGCACTCAACAATTGCAGGATTTAAACCACTACCTAACTATGTTATGATACTAGAGAGATATGCATTAACACAACGCGCTATATGCTTTACTGGGAGTTTTTATTTCCCCTGCTGTATTTGTGGGATGCTGACATCATCAGACTTGCCAAAGAGGAATATACCTCTTTTAAGGTGTTTTCCTAGTCTCCAAAAAGGGCACTCCTCTCAAAGGAAATCACACCCCCCACAAACACATACACACACTTAATAATTGCAAGATTCAAACCACTACTTAACTATGTTATGATACTAGAAAGATACGCCTTAACATAATGCGCTATATGCTTTACTGGGAGCTTTTATTTCCACTGCTGTATTCGTGGGATGCTGATTTCATCAGACTTGCCAAAGAGGAATATATCTCTTTTAAGGTGTTTTCCTAGTCTCCGAAAAGGGCACTCCTCTCAAAGGAAATCACACACAAACATACACCAGCCCCCCCCCCCACACACACACACACACACTCAGCAATTGCAGGATTCAAACCACTACCTAACTATGTTATGATACTAGAGAGATTTGCATTAACACGACGCACTATATGCTTTTTTGGGAGTTTTCATTTCCACTGCTGTATTTGTGGGATGCTGACATCATCAGACTTGTCAAAGAGGAATATACCTCTTTTAAGGTGTTTTCCTAGTCTCCAAAAAGGGCACTCCTCTCAAAGGAAATCACACACAAACATACACCCCCCCACATACACACGCACTCAACAATTGCAGGATTTAAACCACTACCTAACTATGTTATGATACTAGAGAGATACGCATTAACACAACGCGCTATATGCTTTACTGGGAGTTTTTATTTCCCCTGCTGTATTTGTGGGATGCTGACATCATCAGACTTGCCAAAGAGGAATATACCTCTTTTAAGGTGTTTTCCTAGTCTCCAAAAAGGGCACTCCTCTCAAAAGAAATCACACCCCCCCCACACACACACACACTCAATAATTGCAAGATTCAAACCACTACTTAACTATGTTATGATACTAGAAAGATACGCCTTAACATAATGCGCTATATGCTTTACTGGGAGCTTTTATTTCCACTGCTGTATTCGTGGGATGCTGATTTCATCAGACTTGCCAAAGAGGAATATATCTCTTTTAAGGTGTTTTCCTAGTCTCCAAAAAGGGCACTCCTCTCAAAGGAAATCACACACAAACTTACACCCCCCCCCCACATACACACGCACTCAACAATTGCAGGATTTAAACCACTACCTAACTATGTTATGATACTAGAGAGATACGCATTAACACAACGCGCTATATGCTTTACTGGGAGTTTTTATTTCCCCTGCTGTATTTGTGGGATGCTGACATCATCAGACTTGCCAAAGAGGAATATACCTCTTTTAAGGTGTTTTCCTAGTCTCCAAAAAGGGCACTCCTCTCAAAGGAAATCACACCCCCCACACACACACACACACTCAATAATTGCAAGATTCAAACCACTACTTAACTATGTTATGATACTAGAAAGATACGCCTTAACATAATGCGCTATATGCTTTACTGGGAGCTTTTATTTCCACTGCTGTATTCGTGGGATGCTGATTTCATCAGACTTGCCAAAGAGGAATATACCTCTTTTAAGGTGTTTTCCTAGTCTCCAAAAAAAGGCACTCCTCTCAAAGGAAATCACACACAAACATACACCCCCCCATACACACACACTCAACAATTGCAGGATTTAAACCACTACCTAACGATGTTATGATACTAGTTTCCTAGTCTCCAAAAAGGGCACTCCTCTCAAAGGAAATCACACACAAACATACACCAGCCCCCCCCACACACACACACACACTCAGCAATTGCAGAATTCAAACCACTACCTAACTATGTTATGATACTAGAGAGATTTGCATTAACACGACGCACTATATGCTTTTTTGGGAGTTTTCATTTCCACTGCTGTATTTGTGGGATGCTGACATCATCAGACTTGCCAAAGAGGAATATACCTCTTTTAAGGTGTTTTCCTAGTCTCCAAAAAGGGCACTCCTCTCAAAGGAAATCACACACAAACATACAACCCCCCACATACACACGCACTCAACAATTGCAGGATTTAAACCACTACCTAACTATGTTATGATACTAGAGAGATACGCATTAACACACCGCCCTATATGCTTTACTGGGAGTATTTATTTCCCCTGCTGTATTTGTGGGATGCTGACATCATCAGACTTGCCAAAGAGGAATATACCTCTTTTAAGGTGTTTTCCTAGTCTCCAAAAGGGCACTCCTCTCAAAGGAAATCACACACAAACATACACCCCCACATACACACACGCACTCAACAATTGCAGGCCCAAAGGGAAATTTTTAAAAAAAACACTTTCCCCCCAAAAAAAAAAAAACCCCCAAAAAAACCCCCCACAAAAAGGAAATTCCCAATTTTTATCGGGATTTAAAAAACAAAATTTTTCCCCCTTTCCCCCAAAAGGGAAAACCCTTTAATTTTGAAAAGGACCCCCCAAAAAGGTTTTCCCCCAAAAAACCCCCTTTTAAAAAACCCCAACCCAAAAAAACCCTTTAAAGGTTTTCCCCAAAGTTTTCTAAAGGAAACAAAACCCCCCTAAAACTTAGTTAAAAATTTTTATTTTGGGGGGTTTTTAAAACTTAAAAATCTTTAAAAAATTTTACCCCCAAAAACCCCTTTTCCCAAGAAAAAAAAAACCCCCAAAAATTTTTTTTTTCAAACCCCTCTAAATTTTTAAAAAAAAACAAAGGTTAAAAAAAAAGTTTTTTTAAATTTATTTTAAAGGCTCTTTTTCCCCCCCCAAAAAAAAAAGTTTTTCAGTTCCAAAAAAACCCCCCTTTTTTTTTTTTTCCCCCCAAACACCCCCCAAAAATTTACCCAAACCCCCCATTTTAAAAAAAAGAAATTAAAATTTTTTTCTAGTCACCTTTAAAAGGGAATCCCAAAAAAAACCCAATCCCACCAAAAACAACCCTTTAGGAAAACCCTACCAAATTTAAACTAAAATTTCAAAAACCCTTCCCCCAAAAAAAAACATCCCATTTAAAAACCCAAAGAAAAAAAACCCTTTTAAAAACCCCCCCCCAAAAAAAAAACCCCTTAATCCCCAAAAACCCCCCTTTTTGTTTTTTTGGGGGTTAAACCCCTAAAATTTTTTTTTTTAGGGTTTTTTAGCCAAAAGTTTTTTAAAAAATTTCCCCCTTTTTTCCCAATCCAAGCAAAAAAATTTTAAAATTTTTAAACCCCCCCCAAAACCCCCCAAAGGTAACCCCAAAAAATTTTTTTTTTCGGGAAAATTTTAAAAGGTTAAACTTTAAAGGGAATTTTATTTTTTTTTGCTAAACCCCTTGGAAACCCAAAACCCCCAAAAAACCCCTTTTAAGGTTTTTAAACCCCCCAAAACCCTTTTAAAAAATAACAAACAAATCAAATTTTTTTAAAATAAAATTTTAAAAACTATTTCTTTCCCAAAAAACCCTTAAATTTTTCCTAAAAGCCCCCCAAAAAAAACCCAAAAAAACCAAACCCCAAACCCCTCCAAAAGGGTAAAATTTAAAAATAAAAATTTTTTTATTTAAAACCCCCTTTTAGAAATTTTAAAACCCAAAAGGAAACCCCTTTAAAAAATTTAAACCCCAAAACCCCCCCAAAAAAACAAATCAAACAACAAAAAATTGGGTTTAAAACTTTAAAATTTGATCAAATAGCTTAAAAAAATTCTTTTAATTTTTTCCCGCTTAAAGGGATCCTCTAAAAAATTTTTAAAAAAAACCCCCCTTTTAAAGGGTCCCCCAAAAAACCCCCAAAAATAAAAATAAAAAAACCCCAAATTTATAAAGGGTTTCACTTCAATGGATTTACAATCCATTCCAAATGCTATATACTTTCTGACATTTTCATTCCAAAAGAATCCTTGAAGTAATCCACCAAACCACCTCCAAAGAAATCACCAATTACCACAAACCACACTACATTCAGGATTAAAGTACCTAAATGTATAACTAAAATTAAAAACAAGCCTACTACTTCTGGGTTATTCGTATTAAGGATACTACAAACAAACTTGCTAAGGGACTACCATTAAGGGTTTTAACTACAAAATGTACGCCAAAGAATACATCCAATCAACTATAAATTTAATGTAACCATACTTCCAAATAAAATCCATTAATTTCAGCCTAATTTTACTGATAAACTCCTAAGGATCACCACTCCAAATTCAAACAAAAATTCTAAGTCACATACCTACTCAAAAATAACCCTATTTTAGGATTACACTCCAACTTACACAGGAATCACATTTCAAGTGAATTTCAAATAGCCTTCAGTCTCCAAAAAGAAATACCACATAATCCACACACACAACACCTTGCAATGAAACCCTACCAACTATGTTTGATACACACAATATCAATGATTGCCTTACTGATTTTTTCCAGCTGTATTGAGTCAAACACAGATTCCAAAGAGGAATTACCTTTTAAGTTTTTCCATCTCCAAAAGGGACTCCTTAAGGAATTCACACACAAATGCACCCACACAAGAATTATTCAACCTACCTACTATTTATGATATAGAGACTGATTAACACACGCCATGTTATTGGATTTTATCACTGCTCTATTTGGGGAAGCGACATCAACAGAATTCATATGAATTCATAATCCAAAAGGCACTCCTCTCAAAATCACCACAACCACATACACACAACACCACAATTGCAGGATTAAACTACCTAACTATTTATGATACTATTTCTCTAAAAGCATCTCTACAAAATCATACACTTAGGGATCACCACATCATATAGAGAAAACAAACCTAAATTGTATTTGAAGTCCAAAAATTATTTGATCATCTCCAACGTAATTGATGCTGACATATCAGATTTGCAAGAGGAATAACCTCTAAGGTTTATCCAACAAAACGCATCCTCTAAATAGATCCAAATCACCCACTCAGCACTCAACAATTCAGGACTTTAAGTGCTACCTATTTTATGAGTCTAAGCAAAAACACACACTTCAAGGATCAATCATTACTTGCAAACAACATTCCAAAGAAATACTTTTTAAGCTTTCTGCTCAAAAGGGCACTCTCAAAGGATACCAACCAAAACAAACCTATCAATTGCAATTCAAAATCCTAACATAATACAATAGAAATAACCAATATTTTGATACTAAGCTTCTTCAATGAATTACACTACACTTCCAAAAGAATTCCTTTAATGTTTTCCATCTCCAAAACACACTCAAGGAAATCACACCAAACAACCCTATAACCATCCAATACGATTTAAACCTACCTAATATTACAACAGTTATCTCCATGATCCTCTAAATAATACACAAAAGATTCGCAACTAACACACACTTAGAGATTCAATTCCAAAGGATCTAGTATACAATAGATTCCAAAAACATATCTTAAGGATTTCATCTCCAACCTGATTTGATGCTAACACATCAGACTCCAAAGCAATAACCTTTTAAGGTTTTTCCATCTCCAAAGGCATATCTAAAGGAATCACACAAACTCCCAAGAACACTCAAGATTCGACAAACCACTACCTCAAGTAGAACACAAAGATAACACAAACTAACACACACTTATCATCTTATAGAATCTGCAATAATTCCAAGCTATTACTTTTACTGTTTTATACCTAATGGCTCTAAAGGAACTCAAGAGAACAACACAACTATCAACTCAAAAGCACTACTAAATACATCACAAAACATAAAATGATTACCACTATACTGCTATATTGAGGTTTAACTCTAATTTTAGAGATTATTCCAAAAGGTTTTTGACTCAAAGCACTCCAAGAAAACCTCAAATCACCCAAAGCAAACTCAATTCAAACTACCTAATACTATAACAAGATACAAACATCCATATGCTTTACTATTTATTACATGCTTATTTGTGATGCTGAATATCACTTCCAAAGGATTTTAAGGTTTTTCCAGCTCCAAAGGGATCTCTCAAACAATCCCACAAACACCTCAAGTAGATTAAACCACTAACACTCTTATATATAGAAGATCAAAATAACTATTGTTACTATATTACTGTGTTTTGGATTCAATCATCAGCTTCCAAAAGGAATATACTCTAAATCCTAGTCTCAAAAAGCACCCCACAAGAAATCACACAATTCAAACACACCAACATGATAACAAGATTTAAACATCTATATGTTATGATATTTCTTCTCATTGGGATCTCTCAAGTAAAGGAATATACCTTTTAAGTTTTCCAGTCTCCAAAAGGGCACTCCCTAAAGGAAATCAAAACATACCCCACATACACTCAAAATTAGGTTAAACCTACTACTATGTTTAGATTATTCAAAGCTATATTTAGGGATTTATCTATTTAAGAGGGATATCCTCTAATAACTCAAAACACTCCTAAGGATCCATCAAAGCCCACACCAACAAATCAGATAACCACTACAACTATTATGATAAAATATTAACTATTATTAGGAGTTTAAACTATTTTTGGATTATCCTGATTGGAATCTTCAGTTCCAAGTAAAGTTCTCAAGATCCAAACACACCAAACAACACACACAAACACTCTAAATTATATTAGAATAGTTACAAACATTTACTGGGAGCTTTTATTTCCACTGCTGTTTTCGTGGGATGCTGATTTCATCAGACTTGCCAAAGAGGAATATTCCTCTTTTAAGGTGTTTTCCTAGTCTGCAAAAAAAGGCACAACTCTCAAAGGAAATCACACACAAACATACACCCCCCCCACATACACACACACACACTCAACAATTGCAGGATTTAAACCACTACCTATGTTATGATACTAGTTTCCTAGTCTCCAAAAAGGGCACTCCTCTCAAAGGAAATCACACACAAACATACACCAGCCCCCCCCCCACACACACACACTCAGCAATTGCAGGATTCAAACCACTACCTAACTATGTTATGATACTAGAGAGATTTGCATTAACACGACGCACTATATGCTTTTTTGGGAGTTTTCATTTCCACTGCTGTATTTGTGGGATGCTGACATCATCAGACTTGTCAAAGAGGAATATACCTCTTTTAAGGCGTTTTCCTAGTCTCCAAAAAGGGCACTCCTCTCAAAGGAAATCACACACAAACATACACCCCCCCCATATACACACGCACTCAACAATTGCAGGATTTAAACCACTACCTAACTATGTTATGATACTAGAGAGATACGCATTAACACAACGCGCTATATGCTTTACTGGGAGTTTTTATTTCCCCTGCTGTATTTGTGGGATGCTGACATCATCAGACTTGCCAAAGAGGAATATACCTCTTTTAAGGTGTTTTCCTAGTCTCCAAAAAGGGCACTCCTCTCAAAGGAAATCACACACAAACATACACCCCCCCCACATACACACCCACTCAACAATTGCAGGATTTAAACCACTACCTAACTATGTTATGATACTAGAGAGATACGCATTAACACAACGCGCTATATGCTTTACTGGGAGTTTTTATTTCCCCTGCTGTATTTGTGGGATGCTGACATCATCAGACTTGCCAAAGAGGAATATATCTCTTTTAAGGTGTTTTCCTAGTCTCCAAAAAGGGCACTCCTCTCAAAGGAAATCACACCCCCCACACACACACACACACTCAATAATTGCAAGATTCAAACCACTACTTAACTATGTTATGATACTAGAAAGATACGCCTTAACATAATGCGCTATATGCTTTACTGGGAGCTTTTATTTCCACTGCTGTATTCGTGGGATGCTGATTTCATCAGACTTGCCAAAGAGGAATATACCTCTTTTAAGGTGTTTTCCTAGTCTCCAAAAAAAGGCACTCCTCTCAAAGGAAATCACACACAAACATACACCCCCCCCCACATACACACACACTCAACAATTGCAGGATTTAAACCACTACCTAACTATGTTATGATACTAGTTTCCTAGTCTCCAAAAAGGGCACTCCTCTCAAAGGAAATCACACACAAACATACACCAGCCCCCCCACACACACACACACACACACTCAGCAATTGCAGGATTCAAACCACTACCTAACTATGTTATGATACTAGAGAGATTTGCATTAACACGACGCACTATATGCTTTTTTGGGAGTTTTCATTTCCACTGCTGTATTTGTGGGATGCTGACATCATCAGACTTGTCAAAGAGGAATATACCTCTTTTAAGGTGTTTTCCTAGTCTCCAAAAAGGGCACTCCTCTCAAAGGAAATCACACACAAACATACACCCCCCCACATACACACGCACTCAACAATTGCAGGATTTAAACCACTACCTAACTATGTTATGATACTAGAGAGATACGCATTAACACAACGCGCTATATGCTTTACTGGGAGTATTTATATCCCCTGCTGTATTTGTGGGATGCTGACATCATCAGACTTGCCAAAGAGGAATATACCTCTTTTAAGGTGTTTTCCTAGTCTCCAAAAAGGGCACTCCTCTCAAAGGAAATCACACACAAACATACACTCCCCCACATACACACGCACTCAACAATTGCAGGATTTAAACCACTACCTAACTATGTTATGATACTAGAGAGATACGCATTAACACAACGCGCTATATGCTTTACTGGCAGTTTTTATTTCCCCTGCTGTATTTGTGGGATGCTGACATCATCAGACTTGCCAAAGAGGAATATACCTCTTTTAAGGTGTTTTCCTAGTCTCCAAAAAGGGCACTCCTCTCAAAGGAAATCACACCCCCCCCACACACACACACACTCAATAATTGCAAGATTCAAACCACTACTTAACTATGTTATGATACTAGAAAGATACGCCTTAACATAATGCACTATATGCTTTACTGGGAGCTTTTATTTCCACTGCTGTATTCGTGGGAAGCTGATTTCATCAGACTTGCCAAAGAGGAATATATCTCTTTTAAGGTGTTTTCCTAGTCTCCAAAAAGGGCACTCCTCTCAAAGGAAATCACTCACTAACATATACCTCCCCCCCCCCACACACACACACACACTCAGTAATTGCAGGAGTCAAACCCCTACCTATCTATGTTATGATACTAGAAAGATATGCACGAACATGACACGCTATATGCTTTATTGGGTGTGTTCCTTTCTCCTGCTATATTTGTAGGATGCTGACATCATCAGAGTAGACATGCTAATGTGTGTGCACTTTGTTTTATGCAATCCCAGGACTGAGCCATGGGGGACAGCAGGTGTTAACAGCTTGAACAGGACTCCACAATTCCTTAGCTTGTGTGATCTGTCTGTGGACCAGTTGTCAATCCATCATATGACAATACATATTTATGCACAGATTGTTGATTTTGTGGATACGACATGTGTCTGGGATGTTGGAAAATGGCTATTCAAAGTCTAAGTGGGACATGTATAGCTCATTTCAGTGATGTATGTCCTGGGTGGCTGCCTTGCAAACAGTCTAGCAGGTTTGGGAACCATGATCTGCCCGTGACCAAACCAAAGTTGGTAGGGATGTGTGTTTGTAGGCTTCCAATAGCTCTGTTTATGACTTCAATCATGATGGTCTCCATGGCCTTGCAGATAAGACTTCATAGGCTTATAAGACTATAGTTCCCATGGTCTGTTGTGCACCAACACTTGTGGAGTGTGCCATATGTTGCTGTAACCCATTCAACAGTTTCATATCCTGTAGAGAGGGTGAGGGTCAACAGACTGTTCAGGTGCAGGGTCTGTTTGTTCTGCAGTTCACTTATGACACATATAGGGAAACAATGTAATCCAATTGATGCCATGTTTTCAGCTTTGGTAGGAGCTGTTTACCCATTCTACATGTGATATCTCCTGGTATGATGATAGGGCCTTTTGTCAATGGGAGGTGGGTATGTATGTATGGGCCTGTCTGACAGGATGTTGGCATTGTCAGTCATTTACAGTTGGCCCTGACTCAGGACATATATGAGTGTACATTGCTATTTATGACATAGCTGAAGGAAGTGTCATTGTTCTGTCTGGACTCCTTCGCAGATAATCTTTCCAAAACACCAACAAACTTAAGCACTAAACCCCTCTTATACACTTTTACACACTTAACACCCTACTGATCCTTTTTGATCAGTCAAAAAGTATTTCATCATAATATCCTGACATGTCCAAAGGTCAGTTTTGTGTGTACTCTCCAGTCCAGCTGGTGAATATGGGAATTTTGAGTCAATGTTACAACTGCCTTATGTATACAGACAACCCTCTCCTCCTCCCAACAAACTCAAATATATGTGAGAGATGCAACTACATAGCCAAACTGGAGGCTGAGCTCTCTCGACCCATGACTGGCACAGTCTATCAGGAGGAGAAGGTAACCACACACACCACAAATCCAGTCTCACACAGACCTATAGCAACAGCAAACCAAACACATAAATACACAAAAACATACTCGGAGGCTCTAAATAAAAATCTGCCTAAGCAGCAGAGACCTCCAAAGCAGACACCCAAACAACTGCTACCCCACAACAATACCCACATATCACATAGTTCACAAAGTCAGTGTGCCACACAGTCACTGCCCTTAAGGCTAAACAATACACCTAATACACTTGTAATAGTTGACTTTATTGTCAGACACACTGACATCCCACTCACCGGGCTGAACAAGGATAAGGTCACTGTAAGCTGTCTGTCGGGTGCCAGGATCTGCCATGTAACACATGCACTCAGGTCACTCCAAAGCAAGTACAAATATGACTCCGTCATTGTCCATGCTGGTGTGAATGACCTGAGACGTACATCCCTGGACTACATGAAAAGAGGCATAGAGGAGCTCTCTGATCATGTAGTCCAGGCCGGTATGACCCTGACCTTGAGTTGTATCTTACCCTCACCAACAATGATGCCACAGTATAAAGACAAAATGATCAGTTTTAACAATTGGCTAACTTATTGGTGTCATTCAAAGGGGATCCAGTGTCTGTCAGC
Source organism: Protopterus annectens (assembly GCF_019279795.1). Lineage (NCBI taxonomy): Eukaryota > Metazoa > Chordata > Ceratodontiformes > Protopteridae > Protopterus > Protopterus annectens. The sequence continues at coordinate 1,452,953,867 of NC_056741.1, forward strand.
CTGGGATGACATGCTCGACAAGCCACGTTGCTTCACTAGGGACAGCTTGCACCTGTCACCCCTGGGCCTTCAAATACTGGCTAAGGCTCTTGCCACCCCCATAGTGCCTTTTTTAGGCAAGGCTCAAAAGACAAACCCACCTCCATAGACAATACAAGGAAAAAGAAACTAAGGGTAATGCTGTTCAAAGCCAGAAGTCTAAACCTCAAAATGCATGCACTCGAGGCTCTCCTCAGTATGGAAAATATCAATATCTGTGCAGTAACAGAAATCTGGCTCAAGGCTCCCGAAAGCACCCCAGCACTACCAGGTTATCCTTCATACCATGCTTTTCGGCCACAAAACTTGGACCAAACCACAAAAGGAGGTGGAGTATCCATATACATCAAAGATACCCACACCTCCAGGCTAGTAGCACTGCATGAAGCATCGGAGACCATCCATGTGCAACTAACGGTGGGCAAAACTGCCTTTCAGTTCGTAGCCTGCTACATACCACCCTCCCAAACTCAGGAACCCCACTCAGCTTTCCTGAGAACACTGGAGAATATGAAGGTCTCTCCAAACACCATTATATTGGATGACTTCAACTACCCAAACATTGACTGGGAATACTACTCAAGCCCCAACACCCTTGCCCAATGGTTCCTAGAATTTATAAACTCAAATGCTATGTAACAACTGGTCACCACCCCCACAAGAGGGGAAAACATATTGGACCTGATCATCACCAACATGGGGACTCTATGTTCCACACCAAAGGTATACCACTCATTGGTAAGGTCAGACCATAAATTTATCTCACTGGACATCCATATCCCGTCCCCACCCCCAGCCAAGGTAATCTCGGTGAAACTTCTGAAAAGCAAACTTCACACTTCTCAAAACCGAGGTGGTATCCTTCAAAGCCCCCAGGCCAGTGGGAAATAAGGCTCAAACCAGAGAATCCTTTACAAACACATTCTATGGACACCTACAGGAATGCATGGATCATGCTATCCCAAATAAAACCAAGACTCACTCCTCCAAAGGCAGGAGACCGGTCTGGTGGACCCCGGCCATAACTAATCTATACAACAAAAGGAGGAAGCTATACATGATAGAGTAAAATCATAAAAAAGGGAAGGCATCTCTGATCAGTACTAGCAAGTAGCTACGATCCCTCATAAAATCATCTAAGGCCAGCTTCGAAAGAAAAATTGCACAAGACACTAAAGACAATCACAAGGCCTTCTTTAGTTATGTCAGGAACCTGGGTGGTAACTCCCAGATATGCTCTGAGTTAGTGCAAAATGACAAAAAATACACTGAACCCACAGACATTGCCAACATCCTGGCAGACAGGTTCAGTGCAAATTTCTCTCCCCATCCACCCCAAAAGAGCAAATGTCCATCCCAAGAGAGTGTAACCTCCCTGACATCACAGATGAACAGGTAAGAACTGCCCTCTCCAAAGCAAAAAACACAGCATCAATGGGACCGGACGGTGTCCCGGGCTGCGTCTTACACAAGCTTCAAGAAGAACTTAACCCTCACATAAAGTCACTGTTCAATCTCAGACTTACTACATGATATGTACCCAAGGAATGGCATACAGCAACAGTGGTCCCGCTCCACAAAGGTGGTGCCACAACGGACCCCGGAAACTATCGCCCTATAAGCCTGACTAGCCTGGTCTGCAAAGCTATGGAGCTTATCATCATGGAACTCATAAACAAAGACATCGGGAACCTCCAGACATTGGATCCTACACAATTCAGCTTTGTTAAGGGCAAATCCTGCCTCTTGAACCTGGTTGACTTCTTTGAAACAGTTACCAGGGCCATAGACGAAAGGAAGGTAGTCCACACAGCCTACCTGGACCTCGCAAAAGCCTTCGGCACAATACCCCACTCGGGCATCATAAATAAACTCACCAGCTTAAATATCAATCCATATGTCACAAGATGGGTTGCAACCTGGCTCAGGGATAGCACCCACATGGTCAGAATTGCAGGTGCCATGCCAGACTCTAAACCATTTACAAGTGGTGTCCCACAAGGCTCAATCCTGGGACCTCTCTTGCTCGGTATATATTTCTCTGAGGTACAGGCTAACACGGGAGGACTATGGCTGACCAAGTTTGCAGATGAATGCAAACTGGGTGCCATAACTGACTCTCCAGCTGACACAAGCATCCTCCAAAAGGGTCTCACAGAGACGGATAACTGGTGCCAGAGCCATGGCCTAAAGCTAAATGCCAAAAAATGCATAGTCATCCCCTTTGGGAAAAACAAAGTGCCCACAAATTACCACAAAGGTGGTAATCCATTAAGTATGGAAGAAGTAATTAGGGATTTGGGGACCCAAGTAGATAGTAATCTTTCCTTTGACAATCACGTTGTCAAAGTGGTTAGAAAGGCCTTCTATATAGCCCACCTTATCACGAAAGGTTTCACATCTAGATCAAGAGAGGTCATTGTGCCCTTCTACTCATCACTCATCAGGCCCATAATTGAATACAATGCCCCATTTGGGATGTATCTTACTCAACACCTGCAGCAACTGGAAAGACACCAGAAGTACCTCACCAAGAGGATCAAGGGACTCAAACAGATGCCCTATGCAGTTCGGCTAAAGAAACTCCAGCTCTACTCAGTTGCTTACCACCTACTCAGAGGCAATCTGTGCCTGACGTATAAAGCCATGTCCAACCCAGAATTAATGGACATGCTCCACCTCAGGATATCCGAATCCCTTAGAGCTACATGCTTCAGGGACATAAACCTCAGCACAGAAATAAATAGGACAGGCTGGAGGGACAGATTTATATCCCAGAGGCTCCCCTCACTCTGGAACAAAATCCCAGTCCAAGTTAGGCAGAGACACTCACTGACCCTCTTCAAGAGAAATCTTGACGAGTGGATGGGAGATCGTAAGTTTACCCCTGGGATCTCTTCGGGGTCCCTGCTAGACAGAGGCACAATCAGCTAACTGTAAAAGGGCTTTCTTCTGTAACCTACTATTCAAAGGAACAGTCTACTAATCTAAAAGGGTGGCAAAAGCCAAACACACTCTGTCTAGCCTTATAAATGCCCTAGGGCAGATAGCCTAGTATCAACCTATGAACCTATGAACCTACGATAATGTTTGGAGTGCACATTGTTTATTGATGATACTGATTGCAGGTTTTTTATCTTCTTTGCTTTCCCACTTTCTATGAACAACCTATGTATCTGTAGTACATATTTGATTATGACAGGGTTCCAATATATTATATATGCGTCTGTTGTCATATAACTGTGTACACAAGGCAGGACTGGTGAATAGTGAGAGGTTCCTGGGTTAACACATGCAACTGCCAGATATGTGTGGCCCACTGTTGTACTCAGACATGGCCTAAGTGTGTGAGCATGCCCAGTGTGACCTTTCAGTATGTTGCTGTCTGAAATCTACTACATTTGTTGACATGTGTGAATACACCCAATATTAACATTTATACTATATGTGTGTTGAAAATCAAGTTGTATTTTTACTGCAGGACTCACCTTTGTCTCATAACTCGACAGGGATTATGCTGTGTCTGCAGGGTTTCCATGAGACACTTTGCATAGACTCATCAACATTTCTTCATACAGGCTGAACAGTGAAATACTGTCATGGTTTACTGGTTCAGTACTGTGACTGTAGAGCACAATATCCTGGGTTTGAGGACTGTCACTGCTTTATATTTTCAAACTGGGCAGACCAGACTGCTTAAGGAACAGTAAAGCAAATATGAGCATGTTTACCTACTTTTGCTCAACTATGCCCAACTTTGACCGAACTTGCCCAACATTGCTCACCGTTAACCAACATTGCTGAACATTGCCCAATATTGCTCAACATTGTCCAAAGTTGTGCTAGTTAGTATGTGCAATTGTGTTTACATATACTAAATAGTAGTAAAAGCTGTTTAGGTTCATAGGTTCATAGGTAGGTACTAGACTATTGGCCTTAGGGCCTATATAAGCCTAGCCAAAGGTACCCTGGCTTTCGCCACCCAAGAAAATTATTTTCCTGTGCCACTGTCGAGCAGAGCCACAGAAGTGATCCCCAGGGTGAATTTCCTATCTCCCATCCAATCATCAAGATTTTTCTTGAAGAATGCTAATGAGGAGCTTTGTTTGATATAGACAGGTAGTTTGTTCCAGAGTATGGGAAGTCTCTGGGACAGGAATCTATCCCTCAAGCATGTTCTGTTTATTGTGGTGACGAGGTTTAGGTCCCTAGAGCATGTAGCTCATAGGGATTGGGATTTCTTTAAGTGGAGCATGTCTAAAAGCTCTGGGTTTGACATAACTTTGTGAGTTAGACAGAGATCCCCTCTGAGTAGGCGATATGCAATGGAGTGAAGCTGCAATTTTTTGAGACGGTCTGCATAGGGCATGTCTTTGAGGCCGGTAATCCTCTTTGGGAGGTATTTCTGTGGCCTTTCCAGTTGTTGTAGCTGTCTTGTGAGGTACATACCAAAAGGGGCATTGTACTCTATAATGGGTCTAATGAGTGACGAGTAGAGGGGAACAATGACCTCTTTTTTCCTGGATGAGAAACCTTTTGTGATGAGGTGTGCCACATAGAAGGATTTCCTGACTACTGTGGTGATGTGATTATCAAAGGAGAGTCTACTGTCCACCTGTGTCCCAAGGCCTCTTATCACACTTTCGGTGTTAAGTAGACTACCACCTATGTGGTAGCTCATGGGTACTGAATTTTTACCAAAGGGAATGACAATGCACTTTTTGGCATTGAGCTTGAGGCCATGGCTTTGACACCAGGCATCTGTCTCAGCAAGGCCCTTTTGTAGGATGTCCACATCCTTTGGAGTTTTGATTATGGCTCCTAGTTTGCAGTCATCTGCGAACCTCGTTAGCCAAAGACCTTCTGTGTTGGCCTGTACTTCAGAGAAGTAGATACCAAACAGGAGAGGACCCAGGACTGAACCCTGTGGCACTCCACTTGTCACTGGTCTGAAGTTGGATTTGGAGTCTGCTACTTTCACAGTGTGGGTTCTGTCAGTGAGCCAGTTGGCAACCCATCTTGTGACATAGGAATTTATACCTAGTTTAGTGAGTTTATCTATAATTCCAGAGTAGGGGATGGTGTCAAAAGCCTTGGCAAGATCTAGATAGGCTGTGTGAACCACCTTACCCTCATCTATGGCTTTGGTGACTGCTTCAAAGAAGTCTATCAGGTTTAGGAGACATGATCTGCCTTTTACAAACCCGAACTGGGTGAGGTCCTGAATTTGGAGATTACCAATGACATTGTTTATAAGTTCCATGATGATACGCTCCATAGCCTTGCAAACCAGGCTCATTAGGCTAATGGGGCGGTAGTTTCTGGGGTCTGTGGTGGCTCTCCCTTTGTGGAGTGGGATAACTGTCACTGTGCGCCATTAAGTGGGCACATAGCCTGAGGTGAGCTATGATTGAACATGGTACTTAGGTGGGGTGCCAGTTTGTTCTGTAGTTCATGTAGAACACAGCCTGGGATGTCGTCAGGTCCTATGGATGCTGTGTTCTTGGTTTTGGATAGTGTGTTTTTTACCTGTGCAGCCGTGATTACAGGAACTTTGCATTCTTCTGGTATAGAGATGGGCCCTTTAGGGGATGACAGAGGGGTAAAGTTAGCACTGAAACTATCTGCCAGGATGTTGACAATATCCATTGGTTCTGTATATTTAGTGCCATTGTGCTGTAACTCAGAGCAGATCTGAGTGTTGCCATTGAGATTCTTGACATAGCTATAGAATACTTTGTGGTTGTCTTTAGAGTCAGTGGCGATTTTGTTTTCATAACTAGCTTTGGAGGATTTTATGAGGGATCTCAGCTTCTTGCTGAAGCTGACCGGGGAGTTTCTCCAATCATGAGATTTTACTCTTTTTTTGCAACAGTTTCTTTCTTCTGTTGTACAGTTTGTTTATGGCAGGGGACCACCAGATTGGCTTCCTTTTTTTGGAGGATAGCATCTTGGTTCTGTTAGGGATTGCATGATCCATGCACTCATGTAAGTGCTTATAAAGTGTATTTGGGTAGGATTCAGCAGTCATACCTCTATTGTCCATCAGCATGGGTGTCGTGAAGTTTGCCACTTCTGTCTTAAGAAGCGTGAAGTTGGCTTTGGAGACATTTTTTTACTGTGGTTTCCCTAATGGGGGGTGGGGGAGGGATGTGAATGTCTAGGGTTATTAGCTTATGGTCGGATCTGACCAATGAGGAATTGGCCTCTGGTGTGGAGCACCGGTTGCCTATGTTGGTAATAACCAGGTTTAGGATATTGCTGCCCCTGGTGGGGGTGTGGATAAGTTGATCCATGGCATTGGAATTTATGAATTCCAGAAAACGTTGAGCACAAGAGCTGGTACATGAGTAGTTTTCCCAGTTAATGGTAGGGTAGGTGAAATCACCCATTATTAGGGTGTTAGGTTGTACCCTAATATTTTCCAGTGTATTAAGAAATGAGGAGTGGGAATCCTGGGACATGGTGGGGGATTTGTAGCAAGCTACAATTTGGATTGCAGTCTTGCCCAGAGTTAGTTGCACTTGGATAATCATGGATGCATTATGCTGAGCAACTAGCCTGGAGATGTGGATATCCTTAATGAATATGGACACACCTCCGCCTTTAGTGTTTCAGTCCAGGTTAGGTGGCCGAAAGGTGTGGTATGAAGTATAGCCTGGTAATGCAGGGGTACTTTCTGGAGCCTTGAACCAGGTCTCTGTCACTGCACAGATGTCGATGTTCTCCATTTTAAAGAGTGCCTCGAGAGAGTGCATTTTGAGGTTTAGACTTCTAGCATTGAGTAACAATACCCTCAGATTCTTAGCACTGCTTTATATTGCTTAAAACATGGCAATCATGCCTCACGTGGTGCTGCAGGGCTGCCTATGTTGGATGCACATAGTACACTCCCTATACATGTTTGGAAACAGGTAGTGTCAAGTTAGGCATCCCTTTTACTATATGTGCAAGTCAGAGAGTGGTATCATTTCCAGGGTTCCTACTGAGCCAGTGTATGTGCTATGTGTTGCCTCTTTGCCAAGGCCAAAGCATACTGGGCACGCCTCCTTCTGCCTACTTGGGCAGGCTCAGGTTGTTCCTCCTCTGAGTCACGCTCTGCCTGTGATGGCCTTGGCAATAGGGGGGGCTGTTTGGCCCGGCCCTATGCTGCTCCTGCTGCAGCTGTTTTCCCAGGATCATATTATGTAGCATAGCACATACCATGACAATTTGGGTACATGTAGTTGGTGAGTACTGCAAGGCTCCACCAGATGTGTCCAGGCACCGGAACCCTGGCTTGAGCAGCCCAAACATATGCTCAATTACATTTGGTGTTTGTGCGTGTGCCTCATTATGGTGTTCCTGTTTAGGTGTTTGTGCATTTCTGATGGGTGTCATCAGCCACTGCTCCAGTGCATATCCAGTATCCCCCACTAGGTGACCATGAGGGATGTCCCCATTGGCAAATGTCTGGTACAGCTGTGTCAGATGCTAGATATGGGAGTCATTGTAGCTTGAAGGGCAGCCAGCACACACATTCAGTATTATGCCCTGGGCATCACACATGACCTGGCAGTTGATGGAGGGGAAGCTCTTGTGGTTAAAGTAGGCCCTACCCCGCTCACCGGCTTGTGCTTTGATACGTATGTGTGTGCAGTCTATTGCACCCACTACCTCAGGGTATTCCGCTATTTGCTGGAAAAGACGCATATTGCTGGCCAATACCTCACGGGAATTGGGGAAATATAAATGATCACCGACATGTGCTGACATGGCATTCAGGAACTGGTGCAGTACCCTGGATGCTGATGCCTGTGATATCCCCATCATATCACCAGTTTGTCTCTGGAAGGTACCTGTTGCTAGTATTCTTAGGCCAATACATACCTTGGTTTCCACTGGGATGGGTTCCCCTCTGTTGGTTCTGTGTGTGAGGTATGGCCTGCACAGCTCAACAATTTGCTGCAGGAGGTCTCTGTCCACTCTATAGCGCTCCACTATCTCCAGCTCATGTAGCACCTGGTAGGTTACCCTGGGCCTGTACACTCTTCTCCATCTCCTCACTGTGGGTTGCTCAGCAGCATTCACATTGTCACCACCCTCAGCATGTTGCATATGTCGCCTTATAACAGCAATGGCAGCCCCTAACATTTGTTTGTCTCAGTAAAGCTTTTTAAGTTTTCACTTCTCTTAGTTTACTGCAGTGTTGCAGTGTCTCTGAGGAAAACATGATGGAAAGTTGTTTGCAGAGTTTTAAGTGCTGGGCTAGTGTACTGCCTGTGTAATTGCCTGATTCTGATTGTTTTCACCTGCTAGCTCTGCTATTTATCCTTGGTTAACTTCCTACTATTTGTTGTGCTTCCTTTTCCCTTTCTGTTTCCACAGGGGGTAGCGCCACGCACACAAGCGCAAACACGCTCACACAAGAGCACACGCATGCACACATGCTTACACGGCCTAACACTTGCTGACTCCTGCTTAAACACATGCACACAGGTGCAAATGTGCTTACACACATTTCAACAACCTTACACATACTTACTCCAGCTTAAACGCGTGCACACAGGCGCACACACGCGCACACAGTCTTTCTCGGATATACAGGCGTGCACCCGTGCGCAAACATGTTGCAGGCACTTCAACAAGAAACTTTAATGTTATCTACAGCATACACCTTCAATTTCTTGCCTTTAGCTAGGATACCTGTTGACACACCTCATCCAGTGATGAGTAACTGACAGCGAACACATGCCACTCTGCTCCAATGAGCTTACATTCTTTCATACATACCCCCCTCGTGATGTCACCTATCTTCTACTCTGATACTCCCCTTATCCTACTCTTACACTCCACTGACTTTGCTTATTTGCCATGTAAAATTGGGATTCACTATCCTTACCCTCATTTGCATAGGATTGCCTACTAATGCTTGGTTACATATCTTAGACTGAGCTTCCCCCCTTAGCAACCTCTACTCTGTAGCCATGTTGTCTTCGGCCTGCCATTCACTTGCATGGAAAATTAAGATTTTCAATAAAATCCCTATTTGTGGCTTTTAATTTTTGGTTTTATGGTTTTTAAAGTGCAGTACATTTGCGTGGCGCTGTGCTACGCTTAAACTTCGGAGATCAAGGTAAAAAAAATTATTATTATTTTTTTATTTTGCAATGGGGAACATTGCCAATGGCCATATATTTGGCCATTGGCATGCTTCCTCAACTGGATGCATCCTTTATTTGGAGCTGTCATGGCTCCGTTTTGCTATTTGCAGAATGGTACTCAGTTGTTAATGGAGTACATTTTTGCAAATAACACTACTCTTATTCAGACAGGTTAGGGTTTCCTGGATCGCAAATTTACCTCATTTGCATAGCTTTTGGCAGCAAATGAGGCAATTTGCATAACCTAGCCCTGTCCATGTAAGATGTGTTTTAGGAGCTCTCTTGCACAACCCTGCTGGCTGTTCCTGGATCGCTCGGTGGACATGTTGGCTGCATGGAGTGTTACTCTACTCTTAGACTCCATGCAAGCCTTCATGAATCCGGCCCACATTGATTCTATGCTCTTAGCTTTGGTGAGGGCTGTCATTATCTGCATGTCCATGACGTCTGGGTCTCTGCATCCTTCTGTGATGGACACAGGCTTTTTTGGAGGTGATGGGGGGAGTTTACACTGAACTTGTCCCCCTGGGTGTGGGCAATGAAAGTTGGTTTGGTGTATGTCATTACTTTTTTCAGTAGCTGACAGCATATTTTGAAGTTGACACCTGCATGTCTGGTATAGCTACCAAAGGCTTTGTGGTTGTTATTCTTACATTCCTTGGCAATTGGTCTTTAGAAACTGTCCTTGGATTATTTTATGAGCGATCAATGTTTCATCCTAATAATGATCAGTGATGCCTTTCCTTTAGTGAAGTTGGTTCTATCAGGTGTTAGTTTCCTCCTTCTGTTGTCTAGCTTATTTATGGGCAACGACCACCAGATTGTTTTCTTATTTTTGGAGGAGTGCATCTTGGGTTTTATTTGTGTTGTCTTGATCCATGCATCCCTGTAGATGCTCATAAGATGCACTTGTAAATGATTTGGCAAATTGTATACCATTATCCTATAGCAAGAAGGCTTTGGAACTTTCCACTTTGGTCTTGGGAAGTGTGCAGTTTGCTTTTGAAAATGTCTTCACAGTGGTTTCAATGACTGGGTGTGGGGGCGGGATATGGATGTAAAGTGTGATTACTTAATGATCTGACATTACAGCGAGGGGTTTATCTCTGTTGTGGAACACTGGTACCCCATGCTGGTGATGATCATGTCTAGTATGTTGTCACCTCTAGTGGGTATGCTGACCAGCTGTTCCAGGGTGTTAAGAGTTTCTTATCTCTAGGACACATTGGGCAAAGGACATTGTATACGATTAATTCACCCACTCAATGTTTGGGTAGTTGTAATCTCCTCATATAATGGTGTTTGATAGGACCTTTATATTTGCCATTGTTCTCCAGAATACTGACTGAGGTTCCTGAGACAAGGTACATTATCTGTAGCAGGCTACAATCTGATGGACAGCTTTGTCCAATGTTAGTTGCACTTGCATGGTCTCCAAGGCCTCATGCTGTGCCAGTAACCTGGAGGTGTGGATATCCATAAGGTAAATGGCTACACCACTTCCTTTTGTATTTCACTCGTGGTCTTGGATCCAAAAGTCAGGGTGATTGTGAGTGTTTTATGTGGATCATATCCAACAGCTGTATCTTTGATATAACTTTGTATGTTAGGCAGTGAACACCTCTGAGTAGGCGATATGCAAGGGAGTATGGATGGAGCATTTTGCGATGGTCTGTGTATGGCATGTATTTCAGGCCACTAATGCTCTTTGTGAGGTATTGCTGCTGGCTTTCCAGTTGTTGTAGTTGTCTTGTGAGGTACATAGCCACAGTGGCGTTGTACTCTTTTATAGTTCTAGTGAGTGGTGAGTAGAGGGGAACAATGTCCTCTTTTATTCTGCATGAGACACATTTTGTGATGAGGTGTGCCACATAAGAGGGTTTTCTGACTACTGTGGGAATGTGCTTATCACAGTTGTATCCACTGTCCACCCGTGACCCAGGGTCTCTTGTCACACTTACAGTGTGAGGTATACTACCACCTATGTTGTAGTTCTTGGCTACAGAGATTTTAACAAAGGTGATGATAATGCACCTTTTGGCATTGAGCTACAGCCCATGGCTTGGACAACAGCCATCTGTCTCAGTGAGGCCATTTTGTAGCATGTCCACAACTTTAATGTTTACAATGATGGCTCCTAGTTTGCAGTCCTGTGGAAACTTCAGTAGCCACAGAACTTCCATGTTAATGTTTACTTCAGGGAAGTAGATACTACACAGCCTGGGAAGTTATCATGGCTGCTGTGATACTGGCTTTGGAGAATGTTTTTTACCTGTGCAGCCGTGATGACAGCAACTTTGCACTCTTCCATTATAGACATGTGCTCTTTCATGGGTGAGAGGGGGGGTAAAGTTAACACTGATCCTATCTGCCAGGATGTTGCCAATATCAGTTGGCTCTGTCCATTTAGTGTCATTGAGCTGTAACTCAGAACAGATCTGAGTGTAACCATGACATGGACCTGTCTGTTGGGCAGAGATCCCCTGCGTAGACAGTATGCAACAGAGTACAGCTTGGGTTACATTCATTCTTGTTGCATGGGGCAACTATTTGAGGCCAGTAATCCTCTTGTTAAGGTTCTTCATTGGTCTTTCTATTTGCTGAACGTGCCTAGTCAGATTACTCGCAAGTGTGTTGTGGTACTCTCTGACAGGTCTGATGACTGCTGAGTAGGGGCAACCTCCTTTGACCTACATGCACAGACCTTGGCAGTTTGTGTGTACACATAGCAGGATTTTTAGACCACTTTGTGAATGTGTTTCTGGAAGTAGAGATGACTATACGCATTTGTCCATAGATCCCTTATTATCACATCCGTATTTAGCCTAAGTGTGTGAGCATGCCCAGTATGACCTTTCAGTGTGATGCTGAATGAAATCCACTAAATTTGTTGGAGTGTGTAAGCACGCACAGTATACACATTTATACTATATGTGTATGGTAAATCAAGGTGTATTTTTACAGCAGGGCTCACCTTTGTGTCATAGATCAACAGGGATCATGCTGTGCCTGCAGGACTTCCATGAGACACTTTGCACAGACCTATCATCATTTCTACATATAGGGGGGACAGCTATTCTTTGTACATTTCTACCCATGGGCAGTGGGCACACCGGATTGTTACTGTGGGTGTACATAGGATGTGGGTTTCACCTGACACTTATACACATTTGCTGTGCCTGCACTGCTATGTGCAGGGCACCTTTACAGTCTATACTGTTGCTTATCGTACTGACTTGAGGCATACTACTGTACTACAGATCTTAGCGTCCATTGCCACATATATTAGCTTGCAACTTCATAGCCTACACAACCCACATCACGACGCCTGGCCTGATGTTCTCTGTCTACATAGGCGTGTGGGTGAAGTTACCCATTTGCCTCATTAGGGGCATGATACAGCATTGCTTTGTTCTTGCATTAGTGTACAATTGTCCTGCTGTGTCTGTACCACTGTAATGCTATCATGGCTTAGTGGTTCAGTACTGTGACTATAGTACACAGTATCCTGGGTTCAAGCCCTATCACTGCTTTTTATTTTCATGCTGGCCACACCAGACTGCTTAAGGAACAGTAAAGCAGACATGAGCATGTTTAACTGACTTTGCTCAACTTTGGCCGACCTTGGCCAACATTGCACGAGCGATTTTCTTTACATATACTAGATATTGGTAAAAGCTGCTGAGCACTGCTTTATATTGCTTAAAACATGGAAATCATGCCTCAGGTGGTGCTGCAGGGCTGCCTATTTTGGATGCACATACTACGCTCCCTATACATGTTTGGAAACAGGTAGTGTCAAGTTAGGTATCCCTTTTATTTTATATGTGTGTCAGTGAGAGGTATCATTTCCAGGGCTCCTACTGAGCCAGTGTATGTGCTATGCATTGCCTCTTTGCCAAGGGCAAGTCATACTGGGCATGCCTCCTTCTGCCTACTGGGCAGGCTCAGGTTGTTCCTCCTCTGAGTCATGCTGTGCCTGTGCAGGCCTTGGCAATGGTGGGGGGCTGTTTGGCCCTGCCCCATGCTGTTCCTACTGCAGCTATTTTCGCAGGATCATATTGTGTAGCATGGCACATACCATAAAAATTTGGGTACATGTAGTTGGCGAGTACTGCAAGGCTCCACCAGATGTGTCCAGACACCGGAACCGTGACTTGAGCATCCCAAACACATGCTCGATTACATTTCGTGTTTGTGCGTGTGCCTCATTATGGAGTTCTTGTTCAGGTGTGTGTGCATTTCTGATGGGTGTCATCAGCCACGGCTCCAGTGCGTATCCAGCATCCCCCACTAGGTGACCGTCAGGCATGTCCCCATTTGCAAATGTCTGGTACAGCTGCAACAGATGCCAGATATGGGAATCATGGTAGTTTCCAGGGCAGCCAGCACACACATTCAGTATTATGCCCTGGGCATCGCACACAACCTGGCAGTTGATGGAGTGGAAGCCCTTCCGTTTGATGTAGGCCCTACTCCGCTCACCAGCTGGTGCTTTGATGTGTATATGCGTGCAGTCAATTGCACCCACTACCTTAGGGTACTCCGCTATTTGCTGGAAGAGACGCATATTGCTGACCAGTACCTCACGGGAATTGGGGAAATATACATGATCATCGACATGTGCTGACATGGCATTCAGGAACTGGTGCAGTACCCTTGATACTGATGCCTGTGAAATTCCCATCGTATCACCAGTTGGTCTTTGGACGGTACCTATTGCTAGTATTCTTAGGCCAACACATATCTTGGTTTCCACTGGGATGGGTTCCCCTCTGTTGGTTCTGTGTGTGAGACATGGTCTGCACAGCTCAACAATTTGCTGCAGGAGCTCTCTGTCCACTCTATAGCGCTCCACTATCTCCAGCTCATGTAGCCCCTGGTAGGTTACTCTGGGTCTGTACACTCTTCTCCATCTCCTCACTGTGGGTTGCTCAACAGCATTCGCAATGGCACCACCATCAGCATTTTGCACATGTTGCCTTATAACAGCAATGGCAGCCTCTAACATTTTTTTGAAGCTTTTTAAGTTTTCACTTCTCTTTGTTGACTGCAGTGTTGCAGTGTTTCTGAGAAAAACATGGGGGAATATTGTATGCAGAGTTTTAGGTGCTAGGCTGGGCTGGGCTACTGTACTGCCTGTGTAATTGGCTGATGCTGATTGATTTCACCTGGCAGCTCTGCTAGTTCTCCTTGGTTAACTTCCTACTACTTCTTTTCCTTCCTTTTCCCTTTCTGTTTCCACAGGGGGCAGTGCCGCGCAAAGAAGCGCAAACACGTGCACACGAGGGCACACATGCGCACATAGGCTTACACAGGCTTACACCGGCTTAGACGGGTGCACATTCATGTATACTAGCTTAGACTGCCTAACACAGGCTTACACGGGTGCGCACCCGCACACACAGGCTTAGACAGGTTTACACACATGCACACGCGTGCACACGCGTGCACACGCGTGCACACAGTGTCAGCAGCTTTGCAAGAAACTTTAGTGATAGCCACGGCGTACACCTTCAGTTTCTTGATTTCAGTTTAGACAACTGTAGACACACCTCTTTTAGTCCTGAGTAACTCACAGCAAACACATGCCATTCTGCTCCAATAAGCTTGCAGTCTTTTTGATACATACCCCCTCATGATGTCACCCATCTTCTACTCTGTTACTCCCCTTTTCCTACTCTTACACTCTAGGGACATGGTTCACATAGCAGGAAATATTGGGATTCACTATCCTTATCCTCATTTGCATAGGATTGCCTACTAATGCTTGGTTACATCTCTCAGACTTGAGCTTCCCCCCTTAGCAACCTCTACTCAGTAGCCATGTTGTCTTCAACCTGCCATTCACTTGCATGGCAGATGAATATTTTGAATAAAATCCCCATTTGTGGCTTTTATTTTTTGTTTTTCTGGTTTTTAGAACGCAGTACGTTTGCGCGGTGCTGCGTTACACTTAAACATCGGAGATCGAGGTAAAAAAATATATTTTTTTATTTTGCAACAAAAATAAATGCCAATGGCCGTATATTTGGCCATTGGCATACTTCCTCAACTGGATGCATCCTTTATTTGGAGCTGTCATGGCTCCGTTTTGCTATTTGCAGAACGGTACTCAGTTGCCAACTGAGTGCATTTCTACAAATAACACTACTCTTACTCGGACAGGTTCGTGTTTCCTGGATTGCAAATTTACCTCATTTGCATAGCTTTCAGCAGCAAATGAGGTAATTTGCATAAACTAACCCTGTCCATGTAAGAGTAGTTTTAGGAGCTCTCTTGCACACCCCTGCTGGCTGTTCCTTGATCGCTCGGCAGACATGTTGGCTGCATGGAGTCTTACTCTAGTCTTAGACTCCGTGCAAGCCTTCGTGAATCTGGCCCATACACTTTAGACAGTGCTTGCTTTTCCTTAAAAAATGCTGCTTGTGTTTATGTCAGAGTATGCTACAGATTTAATAACTGCAGCTTTTAAAATATTTCCCATGTGTATTCAATACAATAGAATTATAGGCATAGATAGGCTAATAACCACCAGGACCTTTATAAGCCTAGTCACGCAACCCAACATAATTGCACCCCCTGATAATATGTGCATCATAATTGGGGGTTATGTTTGTTAGGAGATTTCTAAAAGTTATGTGGGGTGTTATGTTAGTTTTGGAATGTTTACTGTTGGCCTCAGTCTAGAAGAGACATGGCGGTCAGCCCAGGGGATGAATTTGCCATCCAATGGTCAACACATTTGAATAGGGTTAAGGATGAACTCTGCTTCACATGGATGGGAAACCTATTCCAGAGCAGGGGGATCCTTTGAGTCACATATCTGTTTTGCCAGCATGTTCTATTTATGTCACAAGAAAAGTTAAGATCTCTGTATCTAGTGTTTTTATTGCTTCTCGCTTTGCAGTTGCTCAAAATCTCCATCAAGGCTGGCTCTAAGGATGCTTTATATGCCAAGCACAGATTGCCTCTCAACAACCTGTAGGAGACAGAGTCTCTGTCTCCTACAGGTTGTTGAGAGGCAATCTGTGCTTGGCATATAACAGAGTATTACAGGCAGGGATCTAAGGCAATCTGCATAGGAGAGTGTGTTAATACCCAGGAGTCTCTTGGTAAGGAACCTCTATGGGCATTCCCACTTTTGCACATGCCAAACCAGGTACATGCCAAAGGGGGCATCGTACTCAATAATGTGTTTGATAAGGGATGAGTAGAGTGGTACTAAAACTTCCTTGGACTTGGATTTTACTTAGAAGTTGAGTGACAGATTGATTTTCTTACTACCATGGCTATGTGACAGTGAAAGGCCAGTTTACTGTCTACTTATGTTCCCAAATCTCAAACTGGGTCAAGTCTTAGCATTATCTGATAAATTAAATAATTTGCCTGGATAGATATTTTCCCAAAAGTACTATAATGCTCTTATTTGCATTGAATTTTAATTATTTGCTTTGGCACCAGTCACGTGTCTATGTTATACCCTCTTGCAGGATACTAGTGTCATGGGTGGAATTTATGATAGTTCCCAATTTGTAGTCATCTGCAAACTCGGTATCCCAGAAGCCCTTGACATTAGCCTTGACCTTTGAGAAGTAGATGCCAAACATTAGTGGGCCCAGCATTGAGCCCTTTTGTACTCCATTGGAGACCTGGCTCTTTATGGAGATAGTCTCGCCAATTCTTACTTCTTAGGACATATCTGTGAGGAAGCAATCAATCTAGCAAGTTGTATGGATTTATACCTATTTCAGTGAGTTTGGCCACAATACCTGAGTGAGGTATTATTTTGAATGTCTCAAGCCAGGTCAATGTAGGTAGTATGCACCATTTTCCCTTCAGCCATTGCCTTGTTTACTTTCTCAAATAAGTCTACTAGGCTAAGTGTGCATGACATTCCTTTCACAAACTCAAACCTGAATCTGTTCAGTATCAACAGATTATCAATGCCTTTGCTGATCATTTCATGATAATTCATTCCATGGCTTTGCATATTTGACTAGACAGCGTAATAGGTCTGTAGTTTCCAGGGTCAGGTGATGGTCCTCCCTTGTGAAGAGGGGATATAACTATTGCCATCTTCCATTCACTTGCCACATAGCCTGATTTGAGGTTGTAGTTGAAAAGTGACTCTAGTAGGAGGCAACCTAGGATAATGTTGGGCCACTATGACCTGCTGATAATTGGGGGGGGGGTATGCAAGTATGGGTTTCACAAGGTGTAGGACTGGGGGGGATTTGACCTCATATTTGATCTTATTGGATTAGCTAGTCCTTTTAGTTTCCTGTTTAGTTTTATTAGTGAGCTCTTTTCATTATGAGTCTTGCCCTATCTGACACTAGTCTTGACTTATTTATTTTTGTTATACACCCTGGTTAAGATTAGTATTGCATAACTGTGGTTTGTTTTAGGATTACTTCTGTTAGGTACAACCACCTCTATACAGCCATGCACATGTTTGTACAGTGTTTTTGTGAATAATTTTTCATAGGCTGTTTTGGCTTCTGGGTTGGGCAGACATTGAATTTTGACAAACTATCACTTAATAGGATGTAGTTTTCTTTAGAATAGTTTCTAACTAACAGGTTTTACTGTTTTTCCATTTAGATTTTTATTTCAAAGGAGACAGCTTTGTGATCTGACCTCACCAGAGGATGTTACTGGGGGTGGGGTGCAGTACATTCCCATATTGATGAGATCAATGTCCAGTATGTTCAAACCTCTGGCTGAAGAACATACTAACATATTAAAGGCAGTTGTGTTAATAAAGTCCAGGAAACTTTGTGTCTGTAAGATGGTGGCAGTGCAGTTTTACCAGTCTATAGAGGGGGAATTAAAATCTCCCATGAATAGTGTTTTGGTTGGATGGAGAGTCCTTCCAGTAGGTCTAGATAAGAGTTGTAGGACTCTTGAGACATAGATGGTGACCTATACCTTGCTAAGATATGGTAAGGGAATCTACCTAAGGTGATTTAAACATGGATGAACTCCAGGGTATCATCCTGTTTAACCAACATTGAGGTATACTTGTTGATAATGTAGAAAGAAGCACATCTACCTTTAGTCCTTGTATGTGCAGTGGTCTAAATGCATGCAAGACACTGTAGCCTTGAACTGACAGAGTGCTTTCTGTACTTTTATAGTAATGGCATAAAGGTACCAGTGTACACTGTGCTTTTAAATTAATGGCACACAGGTGCATTTTCATGAGGAGTACTTGTAGGGTGTGGAGTTTCTTAAGGCTCCTAGCATTGAGCAACACCACCTTTAGGTTCCTTTGGGTTTTATTTGCTATGTTGGTAGGTTTATAATTTTGGCATCACCTAAAAAAGTCTCTGGGGGAGGGTGGATAACATTTTAGCCAAAATCTGGAAACCGGAGGGAGGGGGGGGGGCAGGTGCAGGCATCTTTGGCAAATCAACATGGTCTATTGACCATGTCCTTCCAGGCTGACAGATATTAAATCCCCCTGAAATGACACTAGAAACTAAGCCAGTTGTTTAAGTCAATCATTTTTTGTTCATAATATGGTATCATCTATGTTAAAGGTCGAGTGCTGCTCAATGTAAGGCACATACCAATCTGAGACACATTCAGGGAGGTCCATAATGTCTCTCTTCATATAATCCAGAGAGATATTTCTCAGGTCATTTACCCCACATGAACTATGACGGAATCATATGTGGTACAATGACTTGAGTGCTTGTGTAAATTGGTGGATCTTGGTTCCATATAAACAACTGAAAGTAATCTTCTCCTTGCCCAGGCTGATGAATGTGACATCTGTACGCATAGAATGGAGTCCCCTATGACAAGAGTCCTGGGTAAATTGCTTGCCTGATGGGCTTTGTTTTTGGGGGTCCATTGGATGCAGACTCATGTGCAGCATTTGGTGTTGTTTTTGGTGTATGCTTTAGAGATTGTTGAGGTTAGGCATTGTTTGCAGGCTTAGGATGCATTTGAGATTTGGGAATATTGCTTTTAAGTGTCTTAGCATAAGATGTCTATGTGTGGTGGATGTAGTGTGTGTGATCATGACAACCTTGATTGTATGGAAAATGCCTCCAAGGAAATTATGTATTTACATCTCTTGCATACTGTGTTGGTTTCTTTAAGAATTAAAAGGCTGTTAGTGAAAATGAGACAACTGCAACATTGTCTCAGGATGTCCATATCTACTAAGCTGGCTACAGAGACATTTGGAAATTGTATATCAATATTGTCTCTGCTTGTTTTAGGGTGGGCTATTACGGTTTGAGAACTGGGTTCTACAGAGGTCTTCTACAGTAGTCTCTAGGGTTAGGGACTAGAGATGAATAGCGCTAGGATATGGTTTTAGTGCTATTAGATGCACCGAGTAGCTGCGCTGAGCTTGACTTTGTGCAATGTGTAACTAAACTGCAAGTTACATCTCAGTACTAGTCTGATAGGATAACTTCTGTGTTTTCGAGCTTAGATAGACCAGACCACCACCTATTGTCACTGGATATAATATCCCAGTCTTCTTAATGTAAAAACACAAAAATTATATCTTGATAATGTAAGATAGTAGAAAACAACTTAAACAAACTAGCTATATAAGGTGATTTCAAGTCAATCAGACCAACTGCAAAACAGCTTGAGCAAATGCAGTAATTTTAGCCTTAAACGCAGATAAATGCACAAATAAAACAAGAAATCAGTAGACAATCACTAAAATTGCTTCTGGAAGTGCATTTTTTTAAATACAAGTACGTAGCTTGTGGCTGGATAGTATGTGATGCAAGGAAATCACTTCAGAGGCTCAGGCAAGGATGCAAGGAAATCACTTCAGAGGCTCAGGCAAGGACACAAAGTATTGCTGATCTCTGTGGGAATTAGCCAAGATCCTCTCGAATGCACCAAATTTATACAGGCACTTAAAACAAAGGAAACCGTGTAGAATCCCTTTATGAGGGCCAAAAATGCAGGAATTCAACAATTAAGTACAAACAAAAATAGAAAGTAGCAACTTACACAGTAACGCTGCCAGTAAAGCTTCTCAAAAGTGCATTCTCAGCAACCAGCAAGCAGTACAATATCAAAGAAAGTATATCAAGGGTACTTGAAAAAGATTTAAAGTTAAAAAATTGGCAGATAAACCAGTTAATTGAATGGCAAAACAGTGAGATTAAATCTTATCTGTCTTGGATAGCACAGGACTTATTCAGGACCCTCTAAGGGTGGCAAGGAATCTAAGCAGATGGAAGCTTTGTGATAATGGTGATTTGTAATAAAGGAGGTTAGGTAAAGAGCAATACTTATTTGCTGACTGGGTTTTCTGTATGCTTTATCTATATAAAACAATGAGTGGGAAAAGTACTTAATTAGCATACACAACTGACAATAGCAATCAAAGTGGGATGGGGAGACTTTGGTATTCAGATTACTATAAGGGGCGAAATGCCAAAGCCAGAGTCACTGGCTTTTAAAACAATGGCAAAGAGTGGGAAGGTTGGGGAAAAATTCAGGTTGATATAAGAAGCAAGACAAATTAAAGTGTCACACTTGATTTTTCAGGGCTGTTTTGGTGCAAGTTAATGTACTATCCTGCAAGACTAAATGAGCAGTGCTATTTCTTATTTTATAAGCTTGTTTTTAGTACAAAACATTGCAGAGTGCTGTGTACCATATTGTGTTTAGTGCCGCCCCTTCAAATATTTAGATTTCAGGCTATACTGCACTAGTCTGGTGTATTCCCATTTGTTGGAACACCCTCCCACAGTATCTTGTCATAAACATGTCTATGAAATGCAAAACATGGTACCATGCTATATATAATTTCAGGCAATCCATACTTCAAACGCTACTCCTTGCAATACTGGCAATATGCAAATGATACAACTAGCAGAGGGCTGCTCTGTTGGTCACTCATGTCACTGTGATACAGAAAATGTCACCTGAAAGCTGATCAATTCTACTCTGAGCTTACATTGTCAGACTGGTATCTGTATTACATCCCACACAATGGAGTTATGCATTGTAGTAGGTGAGTGAATTAGGCCACCATTTATACTTTATGTTTATCTGTCTTGGTCTGTCAGATGTTGAAACTTTTTTCACATTATTTCTATACATAGACGTGGTGCAGGTTTCAGCATGACATAGTTATATCTGCATCAGGTTTATATAGTAAAGCTGGAAAAAACTGAAATGTCTCTTGCATCCAATGTAATTATTTGACAATCCGTGTGAATGCAATTTGTGTAAAAACAGACTACACCTGATGAAAAATTCCATCACTTTTGGGAGACAGGCCATCATCCCACACAAATTAACCGCTAATGCAGCATATATCCAACAACCCTGACATTTTTTATTAATGTTTATTAATATTTTCCTGATGCATATACTCCAGAAACTCGCACAACAGCAGACATATAAATCATACTAAAACAGTCCCATACAGATATAAATAAAAGCAATTTAGAGAATCAAAACTGTGATCAGTACAAGGCAAAACATTTTCCTAAAAAAAGCTATAGCTGCTGAGTCTGTTAACTAATAAAACTTTCTGAGACTTTTTCTAGACCTTCTTAATCTGGCATTTGTTCTCTGTACTATCTTGTGCACACTGTGTGGTGGTAGGGTCTGATATAATTGACCCAAGCAGCATTATAACTCCAACTTGGATTCCTCTTCCAACTTTTTGCAATATTACTACATATCCATCTACCCAATGAATAATATAACTTTTTCTACCTCAGTCTAGGCCTTGATCCTCTCCACCTAGGCCCATTAATCAAAACATTCCCATGTAGAAGGTACTGACTTACCAAAAACTTCTACTCTACTTTACAACCATCCCAGCCTCATCTACAGGAAGAACATTCCCAAAACACACGAATAATGCCATCCCCAACTGCTCCACATCTCTGACATTTATCCATTACCCTTTTCCAATATAATACAAATTTGCCTTGGGAGCTTTTACCACCTCTGTATTCACCAAATATAATGATGTCAAATCATGACTAGATTTTCAATGTGCATATTCTGCACAAGCATTCTTGCCACACATCATAGGAAAATTCTAATAACCTCACTTAGTCCTCATTTTATTCTCAGCCTATCCATTATTTTCCCTTTTTTATACTTTAAAATGACTCTACATAACCTGTCACATGTGATTTTTCCCTTTCCCCAACTATATATCTAGGCAGCAGTACCATAATCTGTTGGCCAAGTTCCACTGAAGTACACCCTAGACCTAATGCACTAGACCAGTGACTCATAACTTGCTCAAGTTGTTCACAGTGCAGCCATGCCCATTTAAATAAAGAATGCTAGACTCTAAACATTAGCCAATCCATAAAATTCAAGTGCCATTCCCTTTTATCAAGAACAGGCCGGCTTTATGTGTAGAGCAATGGAAGTATTTGGATTCCATGATACAAGGTTAATTAGGAGGATATATGACGAATAAGAAGCAAGTATTAAATAGGATGGTTCCTCTCTGATAAGTTGTGTCTGAACAGAGGATCCAGGCAGAGGAGTCCTCTTTCACCGCTATTTTCTTTATATTCAATGACACTGGCAAAGGACAAGGAGCTCAGAAATTCAATGATACAGTTAGTATAGTAAGTGAAAAAATGTTGGCTTTATTTGTAGATATTATTTTGTACTTGATAAATCCAGAGGACATCTCAGTGTGTTGTGGAACATTCTGAGAGTTTCATATCTTTTCAGGATATAAAATTAATGAAGAAAAAACAAAAACTATAGCCATAAACGATGTACCCACTTATGACTTTGTTAAACAATATCCACATTTATGGGAACACAGGAAGATGAAATATTTAGGTTTATAGATTAAAAAAGCTTCTGTTATAGCAACTAAACATATGTGAAGAGACTAAACAAAATAATACAAAAACTAAGAAACTGAAAGCTCTTATTTATGGATATGTTTACAAGCAGTAAAATGTTTTTAGTCACTTAATTTTATATACAGGTCAGGCATATTCTTACCAATCAGAGGAAAAGTTGAGGACAATTAACACTGGTTTATCTGGGAGAGAAAGAGGGCAAGAGTTAAGTGGGATAAGCTGGTCCTCCCAACAGAACAAGGTGGTTTAGGATTTGCTGGCTTGAAGGGATATTTTAGAGCTACACAGTAAAGGCTCAAATATATAACACAAACAGATGGTTATAATTCAAAGTGTAACTGTATGATAAAGGAGCGTTTGTGTGTGTGGGGGTGGTCAAGAAATAAGGAGAGTGGAATTTTGGATGCAGATCCTTAAAAAGAACAATAACCATACAGAATATTGTATTCATAGTATTGCAGAAAGTATTTTAATAACAAAGCCAACATGTGAAATAGAGAAAGAAATTTTGTGAATAGAGATTTCTATAAGTAGGGGTACAGAAAATAGATAAGAGGGGCTGGAATTTATTGGAGAAAACTAGCAAAGGAACCAAGATAATGGGAGCACATAACTACAGAGGGAAAGGTAATAGAGTGGGATGAAGCCAATAAGTTGTTTGGGCTGCAAGTTAGAGACTGCCTCCCCTATCATGGACTAATATCAAAATATAAGCAAAGAGAAACAGATGGGGGAGTCATTTGTGAAAGATGTACTTTGGCAGATTTCTTAGTTGAATCAAGAACAGAAGCTGCTGTTAAAAAGGGGATAATTAGTATGGCAAATAAAATATTGTTTGATAACTATAAGACTCAGAGGAGGTCACAAAGGATTGGGAAGAGAGAATGGAAAAAAACAATTTCCATGGGAAGAGTGGGAGGACATAAGTATGGCTTCAAAATATGCAAAAAAAAAATCCAGGTGATTTACGATTTTTGCTTGTAAGTGTTTACGTAGGGATTTTTATAACTGGAAACGTTTTTTGGGTGTGTAGTGAGTGATTTAAATAAAAGTCTCCACAAAGTACTATGTGAGAATTATTGATAAAGTAATGGCTATAACTAAGGAACTGATTCTTTTGAGCTGGAACATGGGATCTTAATTGCCTGGACATAGTAAGGCCTTAAGTTTAATTCTGTTAGCTGCCAAAAAAAAAAGCAAATGCTCAAAAAATAGAAATCAAAAGCTAAACCAACTACATTAGAAGTATTGAATATTGTAAGAGGGAGATTAAAAAATGGAAGAGGAATCTTTAGAAAAGGGGAGGAGCAAATTACTTAGAAATAAATAGAATTTGTGGGAACAATACATTTAGACCAATGTTTAGGAGGAGGAGGAGTGAAGTTTAAGGGAAGGCAGAAACTGAGTGATTTATGTAACGTTGGATTGAAAAACAGTTGTAAATAAAGAGAATATTTAATGTATAATGTGTATTTAAACAGAAAAATGTTAATATGTTTTTTTCTTTTGTATTAATGTATGTGTGCCTATGTCTTAAATGATATTGTAATAAAAGTGTTAAGAGAAAGTCAGCTATAAATCTAATACCTATGT
This sequence comes from Protopterus annectens, assembly GCF_019279795.1. NCBI lineage: Eukaryota > Metazoa > Chordata > Ceratodontiformes > Protopteridae > Protopterus > Protopterus annectens. The sequence goes on from NC_056741.1 coordinate 1,452,978,489, forward strand.
TTTGTCATTTTTTTTAGTAGAAGGGCAATCCCTGTAGCTTAACATTATGATTATTATGATTATTCCAGAGACATATACATAGGAGCCCTACAAACATCTTGGTGTTACCTTTAAGCTCCCCTAATAAACCTGATTCTCCATACGAAAAACCCTGATTTCCCCCTTTAAATTCATCAGACCAAACTGGAGAAGAAATGGTCATGTGACCAGACAACAGCTTCTGCAGTCAATAAGGCATACAGTGCAAAATGTGGCATTTTAACAGCCCCACTTTCTAGCTAAACACAATCTGCCTCTTGCTATTATCCTAGACTTTCCACCCCAAACAAGCATTCTTTGTCTTCTAACAGTAAATGTCTGGATAAATAAAGAAGCCTACCTGTATAAAATTTAATTAACCAATTAACCTGTCAAACCTATCAGACCATTTCACCAATAAGGAGGATATCTCTTCATATAACTCTGAAAAATTCACTTCAGTTGGGGCTGCATCTGTTTATAACAACTTTACACCAAAATATTTAGAATTCACTCATCTGGCCACCCATTGTTCCCCTATAGGGTCAAGAATTGTACTAATCCACACCTGAAAAGATTTGGACCAATAGCATTCCAGACTAAAGATAACTTTAAATGTCTCAAAGACTGGTATAATATCTTGAAGAATCAAATTTAGGCAACTGGTAGCAAGCATGCAGTTATTAGCAAACATATGAAAAATATTTTATTTGTAAAAGATATTGCATACACTGTGCCAGGACCTCCATAATGAAAAAAAAAATAGGGACAGGAAGCAACTCTGAGACTTCCTCATTTAAATGTCCATTATTTGCCAATCGAGCCTTTGCAACCTTACAAAGGGCCGAGATCCAGTTTAAAAACTAAGTGCCAAACCTTACTTCATTCAAAATTTAAAACAAAAAATGTCATCTCCATCAAATCAAAAGTTATTTTTAATATAAAATAAAATAACCCCAACTCAGTCTCAGCTCCGCATTTCACCATGGGTTAAAAAATTCCTTAACATCAACCATTTGCATTCTGCAGATTAGCTCTCAAACCTCGTTGAATGTCTTTGACCAGACCTAAATGTATCTTTGCAGCCACTTAGCTGAACCCATTGTTCCAATTTTTGCATCAGCATTAAAGATATGCACCTATAATGTTTAATGAGTCACCTATCTTGCTTACAATTCAGAAGCAGCATTATCTGAACTCTAGAGAAGGAGCTAGACAAAATGCCATCTACTGCCCCTTGATTAAACACCCAGACCAAGTGGGGTAAAGGGGGGCTAGACAGTCCTGAAATAGCTTAAGGAATTGGGATAGTAGGCCACCATTCCTTGTAGACTTTCTTAACTTCAAACTGTGAATAGCATCAAAGATCTCTGTAACCATGTCATCCTGGTTTAAGGCCAAAAGCTGTTTTAAATCAACTCCAGGGTTGTTGCTTGTGGAGGAAATGGAAAATCAGAGTGCTCATTCCCAAAGACTTACTCTCAGTGTAAGTCACCACTGCACTGAGAACAGGTCATTTAGAATCTGGGCCCAAGTGTAAGCCTGCTTATAGATAGCTCTTACACCAAAATAAGTCACATAAACTGAGACAAAGTCTTCTGGAATCAGGGCAGACAACACTGACAGCAACTCTTCTGGAATCTGGCCAATAGTTTGACAAATTTGGCTTAAAGGCCACAGATCAGTACATTACTCTCACTAATTAACCTACTAAATCTAAACTACCTTATTTGAATAAGCTACTGTTGTAAAGCCATATTCAGAAACTTTGTAACTTTCTCATACGGAGACTGAATTAGGCACATTGTGCAGATTAGTGTTTTTATCCTAAAGCATGCCACAGCAGACAAGATAAAATGTTTAAATATATATATATATATATATATATATATATATATATATATATATATATATATATATATATAAACATAACATATTTTATTTGATAACATTACTGATTTGTTTTTTAGCTCCAAGAACTAATTGTAGTGCACTAAACATCCATTCATTACTATTCTCCACACTAGCTGAATGATACTACCAATGTGAGCTATTACTTTAACTTTTGTTCTTCAATATTATTACAGCTGCCATGGAAACCATGAAGCAGTTTCATAAATTAATTGTGGAAAACCAATATGAATGCCAGAGGTTAGCTGGCTGAAAGTGAAATCTAATGTTGGCCATAATGTTTTTTTTAAATGCCTATGCATTCATATGATTTGATCTTTAGTTATACAGTGTGCAGAAATGTATGCTTTCAACAGAAGATAGTAACTATATTTACCATTTAAAACAAAAAATCCCTTCAATGGTCTGTTTCCTTACTTATTTTGTTACCATAACTGTTGGGGGGGGGGGGGGTATGTCCCAAGTTAAACTATGTGCAGTACACAGTGGTACATGAAATTAAAATAATACAGTACAGAATAAAGCATTTACCCTAGAAAACACTTATAGATGGAAAGCAGGCTATTCTGATAGGAAAATAAAAGTATGGCAATAGGGAAAAGCACAATCCTTTTATATGTTCATAGTTAAGTATTAAGCTAGCTGTCCTTATAGGCCTTTTTAAGCCTAGCTACTTTCCCTTTTTATGCTTGAAACAACCAATCTCATTTAGCATATCCTATTTAATATATTATTTTGTTAATATTTATTGCATTATATTTAATATTACAGGTGGCACTGATGCATAGCATCACTAAGCATAGCTTACCATACTGCTTTCTGTGATAGAATATTGCTCTGGAATTAATTTTAGATCTTACATTTAATCTTTACTACTGAAGATCACAGGATGAAACTATGATAGGTGTACTGCTGTCTGAAGCACAGTATTATGCTTCTATTTTATTTCATAAGAAGGATGAACTCTGAATAATAATAATAATAATAATAATATCCGTTTGTTAAACAGGTAGGATTACTGGAGACACAGTCCATTTTCAGGAGCAACCCTGAAGCATTGGCTGATTAAGTGACTTGCTGAAGGTCATACAGCATGGAAATGGCGGCTGAGGGAATCAAACCCTACACCATAGGAAGTACAGAACCTTTAAATCAACTGCCAGATTATTAATCAAGTTTAGCTTTCACCAACCAAAAGGCAAATGAACATATTTCTATAAATTCATCACACAGCCATGCTTGTAGTCTTCTAACCAACTCATATTTGTAGGCATGATGCAAGCGCATGATGCAAGCAGATATTATAAGCATGATAAGACCGCAATAAACTTAATGTAATGCTTAGCGTTACTTCATTGAAATGTTTACCTTAATTACTCTGTAAACTCAGCTAAATAAGAAAAAATACTGATCTAATAATGCATTTATGCAACTGCTTCCTTTGCCATGTTTTTTGGTAACTTCACAGTATAGCAAGGCAAACATTTTTTTAAAAATTAAGCAGAATTATCTTCTGACAGCCTATCATCTATTACTTTAATGACATTTAAAAGTACTTGCTTTAACATGATTTTTGTGTAAAAAAAACACTCTGAATAGTAGTAGTTAAATCACAATCCTTAATGCTGTAATTTACCTTTTTTTACATTTTTTCATGCCCTTTGCTGATTATCAGACTAAGTGGCATGTTGATGGATGAATATAACAACTTTCCCTTAATTTCCAATGACTACATGTCCCTTCATGTTCTTTTAGGCTAGTAAAGATTTAAACATTAAGAGTCACTTATTTTCTTTAATAATACTAAAACTCTCATTGGTTGTAGTTTCTGTACACAACTCATTCATTTTAAAGTGACTGTCAATGAAATGTACTTTAGAACCACGGGATAGCAAAAGTAGCCATTCTGAATGAAAGCTACTTTAAAGACAATACTTCATTACAATTTGAAACCTGATGGAAAGTAAATTTTTCTGTATGTTACTGTATTTCTGATAATATTTGTGAGTGCAGTGTGTGTATGTGTGTGTGTGTGTGTGTGTGTGTGTGTGTGTGTGTGTGCATACACACGCTGTGTGCGTGTGTGTGTGTGTGTGTGTGTGTGTGTGTGTGTGTGTGTGTGTGTGTGTGTGTGTGTGTGTATGTGTGTGTGTGTGTGTGTGTGTGTGTGTGTGTGTGTGTGTGTGTATAAGGCTGACTGTCCTGCTACTCAGATTGTTGAAATGAAGGAAATGCCTCTTTCTGCTATGATGCATTGAACTCAGACTTAAATGTATCAAGTAGGAGGGCTACAGAGGGCCCTAGCCCCATGTAAAAGTAGTTAAATATGCAGCTTTCATTTTTTTCATTGAATGACACTTTGTTCAGTTTAGCAAAACACCATTTAACAAAATTATTTTGAAGCAACTGTATGGGAGCTCTATTAAACCAATGACTGATATGCTCATGAAATGCTCCACAAAGCATTATAAATTTAGGACTGTATAATATGATTCAACCTTTTTTTTGTTTTATAAACTTAGCGTTACTACACCCCTTAGTAACTTCTTCATGTCATATCAAAGTTAACTTTTTTTTAGTTAGTTCCGGTCCTTGCCAGCATAGGTCTCAACCTCTTAAGTGGCCAGTGTGGAACACAGACCCTAACAATGTGTGACAAATGGTCAAAATATGGAACACCCTATTTTCGCACTGCGCGAAATGTGCCATTGCCATGGAGCATGGTAGAACTGTAAAATTCAATAACACACACTTCTCAGATCCAAAAACCTTTATTTGATAATCTGCAATACCATAACCACACCATAAGTGAATGAAACAGCACTTTACAAAAATAAAAATCACATTTACTACATTTTCTAAAGACATATTGCAATTCACACAAAGTTTAGACCAAGTTAAACAGCATCCTATCATACGTCAGATATAGACTTATTGTATGCTGCTGTGGCTTTCTTGGCAGCCTCTAAAACATGTTTTGGCATCTTAATATCACAGACATCCAGTTCTTCATTCATTTTAACTGCCAACAAAGAGTTCAGTGTTTTTATACTCAGAGACTGACGCAGTTCAGTTTTCACTTTCCGCACCATACTAAATGCTCTTTCCGCTTGTGCATTAGAGTGTGGCAAGCAAAGTAGGCTCATCATCAGCTGCTTAAAGAGTGGCAGTTTCCCTTCAGTACAAAGGTCCCTAAGAAGGTATGCCCAGTACTGTGACACACAAGTGGGGCCCATCTACTGGGCCTGTCAGATTCCCCGTGTCCTCAATCTGATATTGGGTGAACTTATCGATTAGTTGCTCAGCCTCAACATCATTTTCACATACACCCACACAGAAGCCAACATCTCTGACAAGTCCTGAAGAAATGTCCAATTTTTTGGCTGGATTAATAAGTAATGCAGCATCCTTCAGTAAGTGATCCTGCATGGGAAACTTTTTCAGCATTTTCTGCAACACTGCAGCATAAAATGCCGCAACTTTTTTGTAAAAGTTAAATTCAATGACTGTGCTGGCAATATCCTCCTCATGGCTGTTCATGTACTGCTTGACTTCATAGCCAATCCGCAGTTCACCATTTGATAGAACACAGCTACTGTCAGTCAACACTGCCACATCACTGAGTTTGATTAGTCTGACAGCAGCTGCAGGTCTGAGGAGTCTGCCAGCGTACTGCTGCAGGAGTTTATGCACAGTGGTATGCAGTGTCAGTAGCTGACTTTCTCTGCTCTGAAGCTGTATGTTGAACTCCAATAAAGATTCCAGTGCATACTTAAGGAACATAAAAATCATATGCACTTCATGACTCTGCAGGTTTTTAGAAATTAAGTCAATCTTAGCAGACCTTGGCTCTCCTGACAGAAAATATGAATTTAGAGCTGGCCACATGTCCAGGGTTCTGTTAATAACCTTACAAAGACTGAGCCATCTAGTAGGTGCATGTCTAATGATCTTGAGGGGGTCAGTATCTGCGAACAAAGCAAATTCCTGCAGTTTTTGTTGTCTTTGTGCACTAGAACTAAAATGGCAGTACACATCTGATATAAGTTCTTCAACTGGTGAATGTAGTGCTTTTACAGCAGCCTTACTGCAGAGATCTGCCAAGTGGCAGAGACACCCCGTGTTTATAATTGTGGGCTTCACCTCCTTTAAACGAGACAGCACAGAATTCTGTTTTCCAATCATTGAGGCAGCATTGTCTAAAGAAAAGCCCACAATGTTGGAAACTGAAATGTTAAATTTTGTCAGAGTGGACATTAAAGAATCAAACATTGCTTGTCCAGTTCCTGACACACATTCTGGCATATGAAGAAACCTTATCACATTTTTGCTTGCCTTTTCATCAAGGTAACCAACAAGCATGACTAATAGTTTGTCATCTTCCATTTCTGTGCTTTGATCCATATACAAACAGAATGGTGATTTCTGGCAGGCTGCTGCAGCATCATTCTGGTAATGGGGCCACAGAACATTCCGTGCAATGCATGATGCCATCGTCGCTCCACATGTCATTTTATGGAGAGCATCTTCATCCTCTCCACACTTCTTCATAAATTTCAGGATGTGTTCTCCTGCTGCAAATGATAAGTTGTGTTTAGCAAGGAGAGACACAAAACCAACCTCTGCCTCAACCACCTTTGTATTTGTTAAACTCTGTGGTCCAAAGAAATCCAACATAGATCTTCCAGCTGCATGCTTGCAATTCTGCCTGTGTTTCTCACTGTTGGCATGTCGTTGCAGATCATGTTGGCCCCCGTGATGGATTGTGAAACCCGTGTTACAAGTCTTGCAGAAGGCAAATTTCACTCTGCACCTACTCATAGAAAGCCAGTCAAAGACACTTGCCCAGCCTGGCTAAAAAATTGTGTATCTTCTCTTCTTTGGGGTGCAATCTATATCTACATCCCTGTCCTCACTGTAATCTGGATAGTCTGTACCTAGCAGGTTTGTAAAACAGTGGTGTTAAACAATGAAACAAATGGGGCTATAGTGCAGAAAGGAAAATTAGAAAATGTCCACAATAGCAAAGATACAAGACAATAGGGTCATAACCTACCCATATCACTGGAAGCTTCCTGACTTTGCACCCTCTTCTCTTGCTCATCTCTGCTCCTTTTCTTTACTATAAAGGCCTGCATGCTTCACTTTCTTGCTTCAATGACACGTTTAATCCCCTGGTGCTCACTTGCCCATCTAACCAGTGTTACAGAAGGGAAGAGGGACTTTCATGACATTCAGTACTCAAAGCACCCTTGATTATCTCAAAATCCATGCCAAGGATAGACACATCCAGCTTAACAAAGGCACATGCAACACACATCATGACAATACTACTTGCATCTTACATTCACCACTTTAGATGTGTTCTACTCCTGTCCTACAGCCAGGTGTGGGCCTGGCAATGATGCCTAAAAAGGTATTTAAAACCATGGCCCTCTGTGCTTGGCATACAGTTTCTCAAAAAAAAAAGGCAATTACTTTCAGAGACGTATTAGGGGGACAAGCAGCAGAAACATACAAACACTTTAAATATTGCTCTTATAAACCTAGAAAGTTGCTAGGACAGGACCAGTCTTGGCATACAGTTTCTCAAAAAAAAGGCAATTACTTTCATAGACGTATTAAGGAGACAAGCAGCAGAAACATACAAACACTTTAAATATTGCTCTTATAAACCTAGAAAATTGCTAGAACAGGATCTGTCTTGGCATAGTTTCTCAAAAAAAGGCAATTCCTTTCAGAGACGTACTAGTGGACAAGCAGCAGAAACATACAGACACTTTAAAAACTGCTCTTATAAACCTAGAAAGTAGCTAGAACAGGACCTGTCTTGGCATACAGTTTCTCCCAAAAAAAATAGACATATTAGGGGGACAAGCAGTAGAAACAGACACTTTAAATATTGTTGTTTTAAACTTAGAAAGTTGCTAGAATAACAGGATCTGTGTTGGCATACAAAATTACTATCTATCACTTCAGGGACATACTAGGGACACGCAGCACAACAATACTGAGACTAAATATTACTTACACACTTAGAAAGTTGCTAGAATAACAGGATCTGTGTTGGCATACAACATTACTGTCTATCACTTCAGAGACTTGCTAGGGACTAGCAGCACAACAATACTGACACTAAATATTACTTACACACTTAGAGAGGTGCTAAAATAACAGGATCTGTGCTAGCATACCACTTAGAAAGGGAAATATTTTCAACCATTACAGCTAAAAGCCTAAAACACTTACCTCTGCTCTGCCTATACACACGGCACCACTTCAGCAATACAATCCAAGCACAAATAATCCAATTCCACCACAGCACAAAGTTGATATTCCTCCCAGTTGTCGAGTAGTGTAGCAGAAAGATAAACCTCAGCCCTTCAGTTCTGACACAGCAAGCAGACTCCTCTCGCCGAGTCACCTCTCCTGGTAGGCAGGCTAACTTCCACTTCCGACTCCCGTCTTCTCCCCCGATGTCTTCGTCTGCAGCCAACCGATCCTTCCTTCCTTCTTCCAGCCAAGTGTTTTCATCTAGTCAGTCGAACCTAAAAAGTAAAATCCCTGATTCCTGGAAGCCTTTTTCAAACCATTATTTTGGCGTGAAAAGGCTTCCGGGAACACGATTGGCCTGTATTTGGGAGCTCTCATTGGCTCCTGTCCTCCTCAGTCTCTCTACTTAATTGGCCCATAGACTGAGTTCGCGATTGGCCGTAAATGCGGTCTACGAGTCAATCAAAATGCCAATTGGCAGTAATTGCGGTATACAAACCAATCAAAAGCTTTGTAGCGGAGCCACAGCTCTCCAATGCAGAACAGCGGAACAGTGGTTTTGCTCTTCATTAAATGTGGAGCGTTCCACATAATCCGGAGCACTTGGATGCTCAGCTTGCCAGTTGTCATTACTTATGTAATATAATTGAATGCTACATTCATCTCTCAGAGCATATTCTCAACATAGTCCAGTATAGCCCCTATAATGTAAATAGTGATAAAGAAGATCTCCATCAGAAAATAATATGTTAGGCAATAATAAATTACACAATGGAAGCCAATTTATATTCAAAAACAAACTGACTTGTTGCTCACTTGTATGTTTGTTGTAACTCTAGTATTATTCATAGAAAAGTTCAGTTCAAACATCATTGATTACATAGATTAATTCAGTAGCTTCAGTAATCTACGTTGCATATAGCATACTGAAATATAATTATTTCTGTCATGTCTTACTACATTGCAAATATTTTTCTAACTGTAATGTTAAAAAAAAACACTAAACTTATTTAAAATAAAACGAGGAGCAGATTCTTCAAATTTACAGGCTCCCTCAGAAAGCTTCCCCATGTATTTAGAAGGAGATTGTAGGTAGAAAACAGCCACTGATGACGAACCAAAATGAACGAGAAGGAGATCAATAACTAGTGCTAATTACCAAAGTGGCAGCAACTGCATTGCTTTAAAGTACAATACTAGCATCATCACATGCTCAGCGGTACACATGTGCAAAGAATTACTTAAGAAGAAATTTCTATTCCAAGTAATGCCATTTTGTAGCTCAAAATAAATCATGCTTGGGTATGAGTAATGCATGCTAACCCACGTCTGGCATTAGTCACTTGGGCTTTATCCTAATGACCAAACCACACTACCTATAGCTAAACCCTGTATCATCCATACCCAAATGCAATTTATTGATAAAATACAATACTGCTCAGATCAGCACCAATGCTTTTAGAGTTGTATGCCACACAGTAGATCCTCTTGATATTTATTAGCATAATTTTTATACCCACAGTGCTCATTTGAACCAGTGCTGATATAGTTTAACCCTCCATATACCATTCAGCTAACCACTATTTATTATATTGAGTCTGGCCTCAGAACTCCATTTTACCTTTAGTGTACATGGATTCAACCATCAAGGGGTCCAAATGGAGAGATGACAAGTCAGCAAGCAAGGGAAAGTAGTAGTGCTAAAACTGAATTCATCCTTACGTCTTGGTGAGTACCTTCACAAGGTGGACCCTGTTTTGCACAAAATCTCACAGAGGCGACACTGATATATAGACTGCATTTATATAGCATATATCATTGACAGAAGTTGGTTAAAAAATAAAAAAGATAGTTGGGTGCACAAGACCCAGTATAAAAAAGTGCCCAATCTTGGTAGGCACACTGATGCCAGGACTGGAAAAGATGACAGTGTAGAATCCTCAAAATACAGAAACATTCCAACAATGGGGCCAGAAGGAAGTAGTAGTCCACAAAAATCACAAAAACTGATAGGCCAAAGAAGAGCCATAAAGACATTAACGTGGACTATTGAGGATAAGAAAGAAATTATGTATTGTTACTATTATGCAAAAAGTCCAGAATTTCCAGGCACAAGATATACAAAAAGTTTAAGAGAGAAATTAGAGGAAAGAAAAATACTTCCCCAAGAAAAACTGTCAGAAGCTTCAAATAAAAATGTGTATTCATTAATACAACAGATTTGTGAAAAACAGTATATAGATCAAGAAACATTGATCTCTTTGGAAAAAAAAGCATCTCAGGAAGTGTGAAAATATAAACAACAAAACCTAGAGATTTTTGAAAAGTATATAAAAGAAATATGGACATGGGAAAGAAAGGGTTTTGATATGGTGCAATATTTATGAAAAGGAGAAAGCCAAATTAATCAATATAAAGAAAGTAGCCCCAAAGATAAGCAAAGAGAAATACTGGCAAAGGCATCCAGATATGGAAAATTTCATAATAAAAAAATAATATCACAAAGAGGGAATGTAGAAAAGAAGATTAGTAAAGTAAAAGTTAAAAAAAAGAAGGTAAAGCTATGGAGTGCCTGCGAAGTGAAGGATTTGATGTAGAAGGTCTAAGACAGGTTATATCACAACAAGATGGAGCAAGTCCACAAAGTAAGGAGAAGCAGGAAGACCAGGAGACATCTGAAGAAGGAATATTGACATGGGAAATAAAAAGAGATTTCATATGGTATAATATTTATGCAAAGGAGAAAGCAAAACTAACCAATACAAAAAGAGCAGTAACAAAAATATTCAAAGAGAAATATAGGCAAAGTAATCTGGAATTGAAGACAGAGAGGAAAAGTAGAAAAGGAGATTAGCAAAGGAAAAGTTAAAGAAATAGAAACTGAGGTTATGGAGTACCTGTGAAGTGAAGGATTCAGTGTAGAAAATCTAATTCAGAAAGCACTACAAGAGGATAGAGCAATGGCTATCCAAATTAAGCGAAAACCAATGGAACAGGAAGCAATTGGTCAGGTGCCATATGAAGATATTTTGGAGCCTTCCACAGGAAATCAGTATAAACATTGACTTGAAGCTGGACAGCAAGAGAAGGAACAGGAAACAGTGAAAACTCTGACGCAGTCAATGTTGAAGAGTGATAGGACAAGTAAGTTCCCATATGACAGAGCAACGGATGGCACAGGATGAAATTGAAGAGAATATGCCAAAGGAAGATGCTATAGAACTTTGTATAGAATGCCCGCAGGAAATGGAAAATAAAAAATGTGCCCTCTGTTTAGAAGAAAATGAGATAGGAAAAGGAGTTGCTTGATTTAATAGAGATAGATAGACATATTAAGATCAATGAAAGAAATAGACTGCAGAAGGTCAATAAAACCCAAAAAGTCAGAAGTTTGATAAAACAAATGAACACAGTAATTAGGACTGTCCATAGAGATCCATGTGATATAACAGAAGTAAGCAGGATATATTACTGTGCAGCTAAATTAATAACTGATAAAGTCCTACTGCAAGAACACAGGGTAGTGAGGGAAAGGAAGGGGAGAAATCGAATACCATCATGGAATATCGTATAGAGAACACTATAAAGCAATTAAGACAAGAAGTGTCACTGTGAGTAGACCATAGAAGAGGGAACAGATCAACAAAAATACTAAGAAAGATAGACATAATAAAAGTAATGCACAGTATTAGAACAGACCAGGATCTATCATGCAGTATCACAAATAACAAGCTAAAATTCTCAGCACAGTCAGAAAAACTTAAAGATACACAGATAAATGTAAAGGAAAAGTACAAAATAAGCAATTTATTGATGACACAAAAAAGTTTTATAGAGAGTTGGGAAACAAGGTAAAAGGAATTGAAAGACCACCAAAAAAAGAATAAATAGCTACATTTTGGAGAAGTATTTATAAACATCCTGTGGAGCATAACAAAGATGCTAAATGTAGTGAAAAAGTAAAAGAAAGAATAAAGGTACAGAATATGAAATGGGATGAAGTAACAGCCACAGAAATTGAAACAAAGTTAAGAAAAGCCTCCAGTTGGAAAACCCCAGGCCCAGATGCAGTACATAGCTTCTGGTTAAAAGTATTAACATCTTTGCACAAAGACTTAGCTATGAATAAGAACTGTTTATATGTGCACCTTGAACAGACACCAACTGGGCTAACAACAAGAAAAATAACATATCATTCATCCCTACTCCCCAAATAGGACCTACAGAGAAATCACAACCTGCCATATTCAAATCAAAAAACAAAGCTAGTTAGGCTATGTCCTCAAACAGTTTCTCTAAAAAATTGAACGGTATCTCAAACCCTGTAAGACAAGTTAATAAGCTAATACTTTGGAAATCAGAATTTAAAAATTGAAAAAAAAAATGACACACAGATCATGTACATGCATATCCCCAGCTAAAACAAACATGGTGACAGCATTATTTTATGAACAGTACCCATCTGAACACCAAGTGCTCAAGAATCAGCAAATAAGCATTACTGGCCTGAAAATAACTCAATTTAGCATTGTTTCCTTTTTGCAGTACACATCTCCTCAACATGTTAACCCCAGACTACATTACAGCCAGTACATTTGTTCTATGCTTCAATCAATTTGATCAGAAGGCCAAGACTATATTGATTCCTGTATTCTGTGAGAAAACATGGGCAGATTCATAGCGTAGCTCATGCAGAATGACACACGGGAAATATTTATGTTGGGTATCGGACTATGTGGTCTTGTAGATGGGAAATTTAGATTTTTGAAACCTTTGCAAGTACTGCATTCACCATGCTTTTATACTAAACAATTGCCGGTCAGAACAGCTAAACCGCACAGGTACAAACTCCAAGATCGCACAAAGTCAGAGAAGAGGGACAATACTAATCTGCAACGCTAATGAGGAGAAAAATGCTAATCTCACCTGTTGTCTATTCCCTGATTTAAAATGACACCAGCAATTTCACAAGCGACAAACAATAAAGCAAACTTTCCCTCATGTAGTTTTACATAACCTACTCTCCACTCACACACACACACCTAACAACCGTGTGCCCTTTGCTTGCTGCCTCACTATTTACAACTGCTCGTACTTTTATTTACATATGCTCTTGTCTTGTGACTGCCCCTCAGCAAATCAAACTTTTTGACAGACAGCATAAGGGTCAAAGTATACAGTCATCTGCAAACTTTGTTAGCCAGAGTCCCTTAGTGTTGGCCTGTACTTCAGAGACGTAGATGCCAAACAACACAGGTCCCAGGGCTGAACCCTGAGGTACTCCACTTGTCACTTGTCTAGAGCTGGATTTGGAGTCAGCTACTTTTACAGTGTGGGTTCTGTCAGTAAGCCAGTTGGCAACCCATCGAGTGACATAGGAACAAATGCCCAGCTTAGTAAGTTTATCCATGATTCCAGAGTGGGGGATGGTGTCAAAGGCTTTGGTGAGGTCCAGGTAGGCTGTGTGTACTGCCTTACCCTTATCTACTGCTCTGGAGACTGATTTGAAGAAGTCAATAAAGTTCAGGAGACAAGATCAGACCTTCATGAACCCAAACTGGGTGGGCTCCAGTGTTTTAAGGTTGCCAGTGTCTTTGTTTATAAGTTCCATGATAATACATTCCATGGCCTTGCAGATCAGGCTCATCAGACTGATGGGGTGGTAGTTCCCAGGATCCAAGGTGGATTCCCCCTTCTGGAGTGGGATAACTGTAGCTGTGTGCCACTCAGTGGGCATGAAGCCTGAGGTGAGGGTATGATTAAACATGATGCTTAGATGTGATGTAATAGAACTTGAGCAAGAGGGAGTGTATAAGTATTTGGGAATTGATGAAGGATAAAGAATAACACATGAACAAATGTAAATAAAACTTAGTAAGGAATATTTCAGATGGCTTAAATTATTTTATTTATTTATTTATTTCCAGTTTGATTACCGGGGAAGTCCACTGGGCCAGAACGTACCCATTTTCAGTGGAGGCCCGGGGAGAAAAGCTCCAAAAGCAAAGCAAATACAATCTAAGTTACATAGTGTAAAACGTAGTAATAAAATATATACATTTGTAATTACATTACATTGATACAGTTAGTAAAAAAGCAAATACACGCAGTATACTTCAAAAAACATCATTCAGGAAGGTAGATACAATAGATTTAGTAGTTTCCTTGAAGTAGCAGGTTTGACTGTATGAGAAGAAGGTCTAAGGTTACATGGTATTTACAATATTTACATATGAGGAGTAGAGAGAGAGAAAGTACATAAACTGAGAGTAGATTATAGTTTGATCAAGCAGTGATCGAGAGAGAAAAAAGAAGAAAAAAAATAGTATTAGGGTAGAGTAAAGAGAAAGGATATAGAGGGTTCAAGGGGAATTTATTTAGATTTATGTAGGATGTAAGCAGGTACACTTATGTTTAGAGGACAAGTAAGAGAAAAGTTGGATTTTGAAGGCTTCAGTGTTAGATGTTGTTCGAAAAGAAGAAGGGTTGAAAACAGTGTTGATATCTAGGAACAAAATCCATGCTATAAACCAATTTGCTCTTTGCTTTTTTTGGCTTTTCCTGGTTAGGGGTCACTACAGCAGATCACCTGTCTGCTCATTGATTGGCAATGGAGTTTTACAGTGTTGAGGTTCCAGCTCGATGCCCAACCTTCCACAGAAGGCACACACACACACACACACACACACACACACACACACACACACACACACACACACACACACACACACACACACACACACGCACTCATGCCTAGGGCCAATTTAGAGTGTCCAATCCACCTACAGCATGTCTTTGGGATGTAGGAGGAAACCCACGCGACCACAGGGAGTTCATGCAGACTCTGCACAGAAGGCATCCCAGCTGAGGATTGAACTGAAGAACCTCTTGCTGTGAGGCAGCAATGCTAGCTGCTGCACCACTGCGGCTGCCCTTGCTCTTTCTGTCCTAACTTACAGTTTTGGAGTGACTGACTGGCTGCAAAATGTGTTGGATAGATTAGATAGGAAAACAAGAAGGATGCCTCATGCTCACCAAATGATTTATAAAAATCAGTGCATACCAAGATTATATATTCCTCATTCCAAAGGAGGGATGGGCCTCCTTAAAACTGATTATGTATATAGAGCTGCAATCGTGGGACTCCACACATATCTGCTGACCTCACAAGACCCAAATGTAGTGAAAGTTTTGAAACATGAGGAGAATAAATTTAAGATGACTTCTCTGCTTAATCTAGCAGAAGCATATTGGCATCAGGCAGAAATGGAAATTAAACCAGAAGTAGATAAGAATCAGGCAGCAACTGAATGCAGCAAAAAAACAAAAGAAAGAATATAAGGTGAAGGATCAGATGAAAAGGCAAGAAATGTGGAAAATGCATAAATATAGTTGCAAGCACCGAAAACTTCTGGAAGAACCTCATGTTGATCAGGAACGAATGCAGGAATGGTTAAGGAGAGGCGGGTTCAAATCAAGAGATGAGAGGTTAATAGTGTTGGCCCAAGATAGTGTGCTGCATACTCATTGGTTTACAAAGTCCATAGCAGATGTGGGAGAAACAGTCAAATGTAGGTTTTGTAAAACTGAATTGGAAACAGTCTCGCACCTCATTGCTGGTTGTTACATACTAATGGCAGAAGGACTGTATACTGAAAGGCATAATAATGTGGCAAGATTATTGCACTGGGGATTGTGCAAACATTATGGTACTGAAGTTGCTGAAAAGCATTGGAAACATGAGCCACAAAGCATCATAGAAAATGGTAAAGTTTATATGACATGGGATCATCCATTACCAACAGTTCAAAAGACAGAGGCTAGAAAAGCAGATATAGTGGTTCGTGAAAAGAAGACAAAAGTAGCATTGATCATTAAAATTGCCACACCCAGTGACTACAGTGTCTTGTGTACAGAGAGAAACAAAGTCATAAAATATCAGGCTCTGCAGGCAGAAACAAGAGCAATGTGGAAGAAAGATACCCAGACAGTTCCATTAACAGTAGGAGCAATGGGTCTTATAAAAAAGAATCTACCATCGGATTTAGACATGTTACCAATATATGTAACTCCATACAAATTGCAGAAGGAGTCATTACTGGGTACATTGTGGGTGCTGCAAAGAGCACTTTTGGCTGACATCAAAAACTGAAACAATACTAATTTCATAAACTTTAATTGTACTTTGACTTAGGAATGGGGTCCATTCCCATCACGGTATTAGAAACCCAAAAGACTTGTAGGAATTAAAAAAAGGCTAGGACCATAGCAGTGATTGGTTTAAAAGATAAGTGGTTCAGCGTTAAGCAGCTGGCAGCATATTTGCTGTCCTGTGGACTTTGGGACTTTTTGAATACCTGAACTGAGTGGGATTTCTGATGTTATGAGCATAACCACACACTGGTATCTAATTCCAGACACCTTTTATTGCCAAAATGCTAATATTAATTTGTCATTCAGTTATTGCACTACGCCTATCACTAGGTAACTGTGAATATTTGGTGAAAATCCCTTGCCTTTTAGAATGGATGAGATGAAAAATTGCTGTGACTTCTCATATTCCCAGCTTGCATCCCCAGAGCCTGAGACGCTTAATCATATTCAGGTTATCTGGGTCTTAGTCTGATCTCCATTCATCTATGCTATGGACTGCAAATATTCTTTCTGTATTTATATGTATGTATATATATATATATATATATATATATATATATATATATATATATATATATACAGAAAGAATATTTGTAGTCCATAGTCTTCACCTTATATATTTATACTGAGAGAGAGAGAGAGAGAGACATGGATTGCCTTCAGTTGGTCAAATTACCAGAAGATCAACACAGACACTCATATTACCGAGACAAAAACATCACAACACAGGAGGACTTTGGCTGACCAAGTTCGCAGACGACTGCAAACTGGGGGCCATAATCGACTCGCCGACTGACACAAACATCCTCCAAAATGGTCTCACAGAGATGGATAACTGGTGCCAGAGCCATGGCCTGAAGCTAAATGCCAAAAAGTGCATAGTCATCCCCTTTGGGAAAAACAAAGTGCCCACAAATTACCACATAGGTGGTAATCCATTAAGTATGGAAGAAGTAATTAGGGATCTTGGGACCCAAGTAGATAGTAATCTTTCCTTTGACAATCACATTGCCAAAGTGGTTAGAATGACCTTCTATATACCCCACCTTATCATGAAAGGGTTCACATCTAGATCAAGAGAGGTCATTGTGCCCCTCTACTCATCACTCATCAGGCCCATAATTGAATACAATGCCCCATTTGGGATGTACCTTACCCGACACCTGCAACAACTAGAAAGACCCCAAAAGTACCTCACCAAGAGGATTAAGGGACTCAAGCAGATGCCCTATGCAGTTAGACTAAAGAAACTCCAGCTCTACTCAGTTGCTTACCGCCTACTCAGAGGCAATCTGTGCCTGACGAATAAAGCCATATCTAACCCAGAATTAATGGACATGCTCCACTTCAGGAAATCCAAATCCCTTAGAGCTACACGCTCCAGTGACTTAAACCTCAGCACAGAAATAAATAGGACATGCTGGAGAGACAGATTCATATCCCAGAGGCTCCCCTCACTCTGGAACAAAATCCCAATCCATGTTAGGCAGAGCCCCTCAATGACCCTCTTCAAGAAGAATCTTGACGATTGGATGGGAGTCTGTAGATTTACCCCTAGGATCTCCTCTGTGTCACTGCTAGACAGGGGCACTTTAAACTAACCTTAAATGGGCTATCTTCTGTGACCTACTATACTGGGGCACAGTCATCTAATCTAAAAGGGTGGCGAAAGCCAAACACACTCTGGCTAGGCTTGTAAATGTCCTAGGGCAGATAGTCTAGTATCTACCTATGAACAAGCTACATAAATGAAACATTGTAGCACCAAAACTTGTAATGTCGAACTTCCTACTGCGCATGCCATAAAACACTCTTATGATTGCAGACTGCGCTGCAGTCATAAGAACAGATTCTGTGTTTAAACCGAGCACTAAAAACAAAAATGCAGCTTCATTAACATTTTTGCAGGGGAGCAAGCCCCCCTGCACCCCTATTGTGGGGGCTGTCCCCCCCACCCCCTGCTAATTAAATGTACCAATTCTGGGATCACACTACAGTGGGGAAAAGGGTACATTTCCCAATCCTCACTGTACATGAACTCCATTCCATTTGTTTTCTGTGCTCAGTTTATATGATGAATCTGTTCTTATGACTGCAATGTGGTCTGCAGTCATAAGAGTGCTTTATGACATGCGCAGTAGGCAGTTCGACATTACATGTTTTGGTGCTACGACATTTTGTTTACGTAGCATTGAGGTATTTTCAAGCCGATAATATGAGTGTCGATCTTCTGGTAATTTCACTGAAGGTAATCCATACATACATATACAGCAAGCACAAAACAGTGCACAAACTGACTATGGGTACACAGAAGCAATGAAGATACCCATCAACCAAATTCCAGCATTCTCCAGCATTCTCTAAATAAATCCATGATCTCCACAAAGTGAAATGCTAATTTATTCAGCAGCAGTCTGGCAAAACAAAACTCAACAGCAAACTTGTTTCACTCACTGGCATCATCAATGCTAACCAGACTTCTACAGCATGTCTTATTTAAAGAGCCAACATTTAAAGTAAGAATACCATTTAATACATCCTAACTTCTACAAGCTAAATAAATACATTAAATGCAATAATTGCCACCAACTTCTAATAAAAAAATTAAATAATTCAGAAATGCAAGTATTGATTAAAGGCCTGGGATTTGTCCCATCATTTTATATCTCTGAGTATTGCACTGTTTTGGATCTGAAAGAATTTTGTCATACCCTTAATTTACGTTATTTCTATAGTCAAAGGGAGAATGAATGCCAAGTTTTTGATACGTCCTTTAAATTTAGGAAATCTACTATTCAACCACTGTACCACCTGGTTGTGAAAATGCTTGAGCAACAGGTGATTCATAAGCCACATTCCCTTCACTCCTTCTCCCCCTTCCTTTCCATTTTTTCTAAACTAAAAATTATGCAAACTAACTGAAAGTAGAAAACCTTACCTAAAACTGTTGACATATCAAAGTGTGCATATATTAAGACAGAAGTTCTATGTTGCAATATTGTCTGGCTACATGGAATAGCTGGGTCTAAGACTACCGACCAAACAGTAATTTCCGTGAATTGCATATAGATCAAAAATACCATTATTTGAAAGTGGTGTTGTGAGATCGTGGTATAGTGAAGATTGGAAAATTGCCCTTTTCTGACTGTAGTGTGGTCTCGGAGTTGGAATATATATTTATCGGGGGGGGGGGGTCGATTTCAATTAACGGCATTTTCAATGTAGTCTTTCTGGACGGGGATACCTTAGGAAGACATATAATAATGGCATGTTTCAGGGCTGTTGGAACTATTCCTGTGGTATGTGTCTGCTGCCCTCTTAAGAAAGGTATAATGGAGTGCAGTAATGCAGAAGTGGAGAGTTTCAAATTCTTTAATAATCTTTTACTTTCCTTCTCTGACAGCTCCAAAGCAGATGGTGGCCACATACCGTGAAAGAATGTACATTTGATTTAGAGGGTTACTTTGAATAGTTTTTGGTTAGAGCAATGGTTACGATATGTGCTAGAAATGGTTTCAATGGAAGAAATAATGTTTCTATAATCCCTTCATGGATTAGTGTTACAGTTATTGTGGATATCACTATCATTATGAGAGGTGGAGTTAAGCTGTTTTGTTAGGTGTTTTCTTTCCAAAAGATATTTTCTTTTTATTTGTAGCAGATGTATGCTTATTTGCAAGATAAATGGCTTTGGCTTGTGATTTCAATGATAAGCCAAGGGCATCTGTGCCTCACTGGCTTCTATGTACGCAAAGCTTTGATAAAACTTAGGTTTTGCAAGAAAGATTCTCACTTCCTTTCCAAAAATAAAATTGCCAGAAAATCAGGCAATATTTGTTGTGTGATTATCTGAGGTAGTCCTTCCTTGCCTTAATTCATACTCAGATGTGCATAAATAAGCACATAACCCTATATTTGTATTCTATGACCTTTCCTCACACCTTTTAACATTGCCTCTTATTACTCTTTTCCCACACAAGAATCCTTCTGCATGATTGCAAAGACTAAAGTGACCACACAGACATGGCTGTAAACTGAAAACGCACACTCAATCATGGTGTTCTAAAGCCTACTAACAAAAGTTATAAAACCCAATAAGCCTGCAAGTAGATACAAAATCTTCTGTTCACTGTCAGTCAAGTCTGCCAGTTTAGGCATACAATACAAATGAAGTCTTAGAATTAAAATCAATGAAGTGACATTTCTTAAGAGTCCAGAACCAAATGGAGTGCAAACAAGCAGGCCATGTCAAGAACACAAGTAGGTAAAGCAAGGGAAAAAATCCAGTTCAAGACCACAACGGTAACAGGTTTATTAAATGCAATTTCTCAAATGTTTCCAGTTAAAAATTAAATGTTTATCTAGGCTCACAAAAAATCTATCCCACACCAAGAACATAACTGAAAAAGATATCCACATATTGACTCCCTACTTCTTTACACTACCCTGGCTACCTTTTTTCCCTTTGTTTCTTTATAATATGAAATAAGTAATGAGACTGCAATGGGTATTATCCATTTATATTACATTTTAAAATCATTCTAGTAACAGAGCAATGCATATTCAAAAGTTGTCATATCACTAAGACTTACAATCATTTATGTGGATAGCACTAAAAGTCCTAAATTGGTTAGAACTATCCCATCAACTAAAATATACACAGCTTCTTACCACCTATACAATTTTCCAGACACCATCTGTTTGTCCAGCATTAAATAACATTCTACACAACTATGTTCCTAGTCAGTCATTATGATCCAGTGACCAAATACTCCTGTTCACAAACCTATCAAATCTGTTGGGCATTGTCTGTACTCATACCATGTTGCTAAGGCCTGAAACTCCTTATGTCTATCCATCAGTTCAATGCCCTTCCTCCTATACTTCAAAACCATTCTGAAAGACTTCCTAGCCAAAGGCTGCCTCTGTTCTTGCCCAACATCAGGATGGACTATATCCCTAAATGTGAACAAATACCTATTCATACCTTACACCTTCTTACTCTTCCTTCTTTACTCACTTCCTTACTTCTGTCAACTTCTCTCCTGTCATTCTCTTTAAATATATCAAGCCTGCTTTTCTCACACTTTGTATTGCAATTCCTGTCTGCATTGTACTAATGTTCCTTTAATTTCTCTGTAAACTGGCTAAAATGTCTCTAACTATTAAATCACTGTCATATAACTTTCCATTGTCATATAACTTTTCATTGTCATGGAACTGCATATTATACTTATCTCTAAATTACTCTGCTTTCTGGAGCTTTTCTCCCCGGGCCTCTGCTGCAAATGGACATATATCCAGTTGGACTTTCCCAGTAAACAAATGCAAAATAATAAAAATAAATAAATATAACCTGTATCTATTCTTAACCAATGTTTTCATATTATGTCTTATTTGGTATAATTATTTAAACTGCATTTGTTTTTTTTTTTTTGTATTATTTTTAAAGGCTGTAAAATTATTGTTCTTAAAATATTTTACAATTCTTTGGAGCTTATCTGCTCAGGCCTCCACTGAAAATGGGCTCCTACACAGTCGGACCTTCCTGGTAATCAAATGTCAATAAATAAATAAATAAAATTTAAACAAAATGAATTTTAGAACTTAAAACTTTATTAGGTTAATATCAGTTGCTCTGAACTTATGATAGACAAGTAATAAACTTTTGCAAAACTATATATTAAAAGTTAATTAATGATGGAAATACTTTTAACGCTTGCAATATTATGAAATGTTTCTATATATGAAAGCCATTAGACACCATTTCTTTTAAAGCAATTGACATGATTTAATGTCTTTTTATCTTTACTTAAAAACAGCAGTCTGAAGTATTTTTGGATAGAGATTATTGTCAAATTTTCTTTTACAGGAGATGTAGTCATCTGTGGGTAGGACCAGTCTATATTTTCAAAGTTCTGAATACTATTATTATAGGACTGTTCCCCAACATGTCCCAGGCATAGTGTGCTTGTCACACTACCCAACAAAGTCCAGTCACAAAGTGCAGCGACCAGCCCTTCTCACTTTGTCTATCCAGTATTTTCTCACTGATAGCAACCAGAAAATCATCATGTGGACAACTTCATGATAGGGACTGTAAACATTGTTCCTGCCATGTAGGTTCTTGCTACAAAGTAAATGAACACAAATAATTGTCTTAGCAGACTAACAGTAAAATCTAGATAGATTGTATTTGTTAGCAACCTTAATAAAGATTTCTGCCTGACTTGATACTAACAGTCACATGCCCACTTAATGCAATGTAGTTACTAGATATTTCTCTTATGCTTCACTTACTGTAACTAAATTATTTTGTGTTCATCATAGCTTACTATCTGCCTATATTTATTTATCTGTTTTCTTTTTAACTAGTAATACAAAAGAATGCATTCACTCCAAAATCTATGTTAGTACTAAAGAATGCATTCACCCCAAATCTATGTCAGTACTGCACAGTAATTTGACCTAATCCAAATTAAGAATTTTGCAATCACTCTAAAGGCACTCTAAACATTGGCAGTGTATTCTAGAATCTAGATTATTTAAAAGAAACAACATTTGAGTGGTAACATTGTGTTTCACCAGGGTGACAGTTTTTCTCACCACTGGTAATCACTTGTCAGGTTCTTCCCATTCTATTTACTCTCACTATGCTCAGGCTCACTCTGCTCCCCTACCCTACCCCCATTTCTCACCCACCCCCAGTACAGCCACAGTTATGCTAACCTACCTCACAACATTTTCAAACAACCACACAGTTACCATTCTACTCCCTATTCCTTTTCTACTACCTGCAAACTTTATCCTCCTTTACACTCTCAACCACATATACTTACCACTCATATTAACTATATTTTTCCTCCTCCATAACAGCTATAATCTCTACTCAGTGCTCACATAAATAAGATATACCTAGAGTATCTATATCTTTTTCTCATTCTCTTATTTTTCTCTGCATGTACTAGATAACCCGCTTTATACATCAGAAACCATATAATACACAGCTATTTCTACATATTAGACCATTGTCTATTCACTCTGCCTCCTTTAACACAGCTAAAAGACTCTTACCTCATGCCTCAACCTTTTTACTAAACACTTCTACTGCTCACTCTAACTGCACAAATAACATCCTACCAATACACACCTACCCAACATTTCATATTCTCCTACAAATCCACACACCCCCAAAATACAAATGTCACAAATATCCACATATTTCCAGAACTCAGCATAACTACATATGTAGATCAATTCTGTGTCACATACATAAGAATACAAGCTACCTCTAACAAAAGTATGCTAATGATCTAAATGGGTATACTATGTATTACATTTAGTAACTCATCACAAACTAAGTGGTGACATACACCCAAACCCTGGATCTGATAATACTTTACAAAAATTCTGCAAACCACCCCATAGTAAATCCACACTACCTAACAACTATCTCCTTTAAAGGAACACACCTGCCCCTACTAATATGAATCTCAGAGGAATATCTAACAAAATTTGCAAATGTCATGACTTTTTCGCACAATACTCATCAACACAGCTGTCATAACAGAAACCTGTCTCAAACCAGAAGTAATACAATGAAATCATACACAGGCTATAATATACATAGTGAAGATAGAATACACAAAAGTGTGTGTATGCGCTTGCATGTGTGTAGTAGGGGTGGGGGATAACAATCAAATATAACAACAATATTGAAGCAGACCCCTTCTCAACCATAACAACCCAATGCAGAAGTTATCTCCATAAAACACAGAATAAAAACATTTAAAAAATCTATTACCGTAATTGGAATCTTCATTTCACCAGGCAATACTATATTAGAATATATTATGCAATGGATATCCCTAACAATTCACCAAGAAACTATATTAATGTGTAACTTCAACATAGATTGGTAAAAATGCAACAGAGAAATACCCTTAAACTCACTAAACTTCCATGATTTCTTACAGCTAATCCAATCAACAACCAAAATAGATAAACACGCAATTAATATTAGATTGGATACTAACCAATAAACCCTCAGATATAAATCTCTTTTGATGCCACCCAGATAGCATTAGTGACCATCTTCCAACCTGCCTATTGAGACAATGCTTCCATCAACTGGAACATATAAGCAAGTACTTAATTTGAAAATGTTTGACAAGCAAACCATCTCCTCTATCCATCACTGCAGCTGGAACCTACTAAAGACACTACACCTAAATAATGCAGTAACCTACTTTAACAATACCTTCCTAAACACCTTAAATGAACACCCTAAATGAAATGGTACCTATTAGAACCAAAAGGATGAAATCTACACCAGCTCCTTGGTTAACAAAAGATAACATGCAAACAAAGAGACCAGGCTTGGACACAATGGTATACTAACATAACCCAGGAAAACTTACAAACCTTTAGACAGTCTAGACATTTCTCCAAAAACATATTAAAAAAAGATAAATAGACATATTACAATAATATCCAGAGAAAATACCAAAACAATCTTAACATATTCTGGTCCTCCATAAAAACCTTCTCCAACCTGGCCAGTCTTCCACTCCTATATCAAAAAACACCAATGACAGGCAGTATAGCAAAGCAATTCAACACCTATTTCACTAATTACTTTATATCTAATTAAAGATACTCCACAAACCCTCCTCAGTACTCCAATCCTCCAAGTAACAATACAGGCATTTTTTATTTTCAAACTGTTGAAACCTCCATAATAATGCTCTTTCCTATCCCATTTCTATACTTATAAACTAGATGGGTTGCGGCTGCACATAGATGCAGTCTAGAATGGGTTCATATTCTGGTAGAAAGAGACTTGTTCAAAAAACAAAAATTGGGAGATGAGATTAAAAACTTATGTAGAGATATTACTAATAAAATATCTCATGAAGAATTACAACAATTTTTGGTTAAAGCTAATGAACAATTAGTGGGGTATGAACAAGATTTAATTGACAGAAAGAGAACAAAATTGATTTGTGATCTACGTGATTATGAGAGTAAACGTGCATTTCTAGTGGCAACCAATCCTAAAGCTAAGAAGTCACATGTGCAGTTTGAACGACAGAAGCAGTATGTGAACAAGGAAAATAGAGCATTTACGTCAGGCGAAAGTGGTACATCTGCAACAGAAGGGGAAACGGATGCCGAAGATTTTCCGGGGCTACCACCAGTTGATAATAGTAGTTACTTAAATAATTTTCGAGGAGCTCCAAGAGGTCGTAAACGGAGTTGGAATGGAACAGGACAGGGATATTATACAGATTATAAAACATACCAATGGACAAACAAACGGGGAAAATGGGACTAATTCACTTAATGCTAGTTCCACTAGCTGTAAGTATGTTGTTAATTTATCGGGATATGAGTTATCAGATTGTGACATTGCCGTTCTGGAAAGGGGTTTAAAATAGGTACCAACTGTTTTACCCAGGCTACATGAATTAAAAGGTGATGTGTTTTGTTTTACTCGTAAGTTGAATTTGATAGATTATTTTAATACTGATGGCACTGCAAATGTTATATATGATGATGTGAATAATGACTCTTTCAGTTCTATGGATAGTTTTTATTCTTGCCATTCTAATGAAGACTTTAATGCTTATTGTAAATTAAATACGGAGAATATTAAGGTTAAAAGTGATTTTATGCCTCCATGTAGAAATGATAGTATTAAACACTTTAATATTTTTCTGGGTTATAATGTGGAAAAGGAATTTTTTACATTTTTGAAAAATAAAAAGAATGTGAGATATAATTTAGATAAAGAAGAATGGCAATGTTTAAATAAATTAAGTCGTAATGCTGAATTAGTATTTAAACCCGCCGATAAGGGTGGGAAGTTAGTTGTGTTAAGTTACATTCAGTATGTATCTATGTGTTATGCACATTTAAATGATGATCAAATACATAAAAAAATTGATATGGTTGAATATTTAAAGGCTCAGACAGATTATAATGACTTAATAAATAAGGGGAATAGATTGTACTATTTTTCAGTGAAGGATATACAGGAGAAATTTGTTATTAAAAATCCTAGAATGCCATTCTTCTATTGCCTTCCTAAAATTCATAAAAGCTTAACGGATCCCCCTGGATGACCTATTGTGTCAGCCAGTGGTAGTTTTTTACATAATATATCCTGTTTTTATATGAATTTTTGTTATCTACTGTTAAAAAATGACCATCTTATGTAAAAGATGTATTTGAATTTTTGGATAAAATTGATAATATAAGATGGGAAAAAGACATGCATTTTTTAGTATTAGATGCTGTCAGCCTATATACCATTATTAATCATTTAGATGGTATAGGGGCTGTTAAATATTTTTAGGTGAGAATCCAGTTACTGAATATGTTATTGAATTAATTATGATGTGTTTACAAAATAATATATTTGAATTCAATGGGAGTCTTTACAAACAAACTCAAGGAACAGCAATGGGGGCACCATTTGCCCCGAGTTATGCTAACATATTTATGGGTCATTTTGAAAATTTACATATTTATGCTAATCAGTTTTTTAGAAAATTTATTGTGAGATATTTTCAATATATTGATGATCTCATTTTTATTTGCAGGGGAGGTTTAGATCTAGTAGATGAATTTATAAATTATATACATAATAATAATGTAGGGGTAAAATTTGATGGTTTACAAAGGGGAAGTAAGGTACATTACTTGGATGTAGTGTTACAAGGAGAAGAGGATTCTCATATTATTACCCATTTATATAGGAAATTTCCAGATGCTAGCGGCATTTTATATGGTGATAGTTACCATCCCCCACATACTATTAAATCCATACCTTATACAGAATCTATGAGAGTTAAAAGACTATGTAATAACTTAGATGGCAGGAAAAGATAATTATATGATAGTTTTAATAGGTTTCAGGAGAGGGGATATTCTGAGGTAGAATTACATGATAGTTTAAATAGAGTATTATATAATAAAAAAATGTGTATAATTATAGAAGTAATATAAATAGAAATAAGTATGAGAACCAGGAAGACATTTATTTCACTACTACTTATTCAGTATTATCTAAAGATATTTTAGAAGCAGTTAAACACAGTTGGAAAATAGGAGAGAAGTTGATTGTTTAGAACCTAAAAGGTTGTGTTTCTCCTTTAAAAGAGGTAGGAATATAAAAGATTTTATAGTTCATAGTAGAATTCATATGCCTAATAGTGCTGTAGTGAAAACAATAGATATAACAGGTACAGCAGCATGTGGAAGGTGTAGTATTTGTAAATATATTAGTGGGAATTTCACTAAAATTAATGGTATCGATTTTCAAACTAATGGATATTTCAATTGTAAAACTGAAAAAGTTATACATGGACTTAAATGCCCCTGTAACAAATTTTATATTGGAGAAACTAAAAGACAATTCTCATGTAGAATAAAGGAACATATTAGGGACATTAAAAATAACAGACTAGTCCTATAGCTATACATTTTAATAAGTATCATAAGGGGTGCCCAGATGGGCTAGTAGTAACAGTTTTAGATAGTATTGTGAATAGTAGGTTTATGAATGAACAACAAATTAAATATATTTTAAGAAAAAAGGAAGCATTTTTGATTTTGAAATTTAATACAATGAGCCCTATGGGACTTAATCAAGAATGTGTATGGAAAAAGTTTTGTGTGAATGTTATACCTTTAAGGTTTTATTGTTTAATGTTTTAATTAATTGTTTAATTGATTAATATGAACATTGTTAACATATAAATATACTTGATGTATATGGTGAGATATACTCTGTTAAAGGCAAGTGGCCAAGGTGCTAGAGAAGTTTCATGTGATTTGGATTTCATTAAATCTTTTTTTCTTTTATTTCGTGTTGCTGGTCTTCAGTTTGTGGTTCTACGCTCCATAATAATGCTACTTCCTGTCCCATTTCTATACTTATAAACTGTTCTATTATAGAATATCACGTCCCAACCATATGGAAAATGTCCTATATCCTTCCCCCGAACAAAGGTGGAAACTTGACTGATATCTCAAACTACAAATAACAATTTTATCCCCCTTATCCAAAACAGTAGAAAAATGCATCCTTACCAAACTCATTATCTCACCACCAACAACCTTTTCACTAGTACACAACATCGTTTTTCCCCTAACCAAGGTACTACAGCTGCTCTCCTGTTTATACTAGTACTATCAATCAGTATAGAAAGGAAGGTAGACTAGTCTCTTCACCACCAACAACCTTTTCACTAGTACACAACATCGTTTTTCCCCTAACCAAGGTACTACAACTGCTCTCCTGTTTACTAGTACTATCAATCAGTATAGAAAGGAAGGCAGACTAGTCTCTTCACCACCAACAACCTTTTCACTAGTACACAACATCGTTTTGCCCCTAACCAAGGTACTACAACTGCTCTCCTGTTTATACTAGTACTATCAATCAGTATAGAAAGGAAGGCAGACTAGTCTCTTCACCACCAACAACCTTTTCACTAGTACACAACATCGTTTTTCCCGTAACCAAGGTACTACAACTGCTCTCCTGTTTATACTAGTACTATCAATCAGTATAGAAAGGAAGGCAGACTAGTCTCTTCACCACCAACAACCTTTTCACTAGTACACAACATCGTTTTTCCCCTAACCAAGGTACTACAACTGCTCTCCTGTTTACTAGTACTATCAATCAGTATAGAAAGGAAGGCAGACTAGTCTCTTCACCACCAACAACCTTTTCACTAGTACACAACATCGTTTTGCCCCTAACCAAGGTACTACAACTGCTCTCCTGTTTATACTAGTACTATCTATCAGTATAGAAAGGAAGGCAGACTAGTCTCTTCACCACCAACAACCTTTTCACTAGTACACAACATCGTTTTTCCCCTAACCAAGGTACTACAACTGCTCTCCTGTTTACTAGTACTATCAATCAGTATAGAAAGGAAGGCAGACTAGTCTCTTCACCACCAACAACCTTTTCACTAGTACACAACATCGTTTTGCCCCTAACCAAGGTACTACAACTGCTCTCCTGTTTATACTAGTACTATCAATCAGTATAGAAAGGAAGGCAGACTAGTCTCTTCACCACCAACAACCTTTTCACTAATACACAACATCGTTTTTCCCCTAACCAAGGTACTACAACTGCTCTCCTGTTTATACTAGTACTATCAATCAGTATAGAAAGGAAGGCAGACTAGTCTCTTCCCTCTTCATAAAGCTGTCAAGAATTTTTGACACTTTTTCTAATCAAACACTCCTATCTAAGCTGGCCTCCCTCGGACTTAGTAACTCATCTCTATTGTGGTTTCATAGCTACCTAACTGATCAGCAACAATCAGTTAAATGGCAAGAGGATTTCTCCCCTCTCATACAAGTCACTGTAGGAGTTTCGCAAGGATCAATCCTTTATCCACTCCTATATAACATCTTTCCAAACAAACTATACATGACAACAAACCTTGGCTCAATCATGCAATATGCAGATGATTCCACTCTCATCTGCTCTGCACAAACTCTTTCAAAACTACAAGAAAAAAAAAAAACTCTCCTTTACTGCAATGAATCCTGGCTAACCAACTACAATCTTCAGCTTAATGCTAATAAAATTAAATTAATGCTTTTTGCACCCACAAATATACAGAACATCATCCTTCCACATCTACTCAACAAACAATGCCAAAATATAAACAATATCCCAAACAAAACTGTCAGGTGTACTAACTGACAAAAAAAAATTAAGTTTGACCAACACATATCCCATGTTATGAAAAGCAACATACATGAAACTAGAAATCCTATGTAGGATAAAACTATATCCTAACAGATTATGCAGACAATCCATAACAATCCATAGCAAGAACATGTCTGCTCTCAACTCTATTATATATGCTTCAACAATTTTTAATAAGTTGAATAAAACATAAAAAATAAAACTAGAAGCATGTTATAACAAAATAGCCAGATTTGCTACAAATACCCAATACAGAACACACCACTACCTTGCACTAAGAGTACTACAATAGCTAGCGTTTTAAGCTTGTGGACAGTGATTAGTTGGAAATAGGTTTTGTACATGCCACTAAAATGCCTTACACTCCAAAATGTGCTTCTGTTTTACTCCAGCAGCAGAGACCAAATCCCATAATACTGATAGTGACTTCCTATAATCAAATTACATTTCCAAAATCTGGAACACAACACCTCATCCATCGAAAACATAAACTATTTTCAAAATCATCTGAAAAATACCTTGCAGTGTTATTGCTCAACACCTGGCTAAGTCCCAACTAAATTTCCATTCACAAATCTACAAGTAATTTACTAAATCTTAAACCCTCTCATCTAAAGGCTTCATTTTAGAAACCCTTCCCTTTACTCACTTACTTCACTCCACCCCTAACATTCACACATTTCATAACAAAAACTCTAATACTTTATCACCCAGTTTTCTATTTTTCCTAGTGTCATTACCTAAGCCACTTTTTTCTCTCATGTTTCTTTTCTAGACCCCTTACCTTCCCCCATACTCTCTTTCTCCTTAACTCCCATACTATAATCACATGGAATCCTAAGCTGTTCTACTCAAACCCATTCACAAACCTACAAGTAATTTATTAAATCTTAAACCCTCTCATCTAAAAGCTTCATTTTAGAAGCCCTTCCCTTCCTCTCTTACCTTACCATACCTCTCTATCACCCTCCTTGTACACGGCTCTCATCTTTCTCTCATTATTCACTCCTCCCCTAACACTCGCACATTTCATAACAAAAAACTAACACTCCATCACCCAGTTTTCTATTTTTCCTAGTATCATTACCTAAGCCACTTTTTTCTCTCATGTTTATTTTCTAGACCCCTTACCTTCCTCCATACTCTCTTTCTCCTTAACTCCCATACTATAATCACATGGAATCCTAAGCTGTTCTACTCAAACCCAATTTCTGCCAGTGTTTGTCCTTCTTTCCTTTTTTCCGTTTATACCCAACCTACAAGCCAACATACAACTTTTATATACACTATTTGAAGACTCTGTAATATAGCAGATAATCATGTATCTGAATGGCATTCGCAAGTAATTTTATGCTAATAATTAATTGTTTCAGACTTTCCTGATCAACAAATACAAATAAATAAATCATACTCTGAAGATAAAAATCATCTTCCCCAAAGAGTTAGACTATTGTTCCAGATAAAAAAAAATGAGTCTTGTAAGTGACAATAAATATACTTTAATGTGCTTAGCAGCCAACATGTTCTTCTGAATCTCTGTTGCATATTCAGCTAGAAACCATCTCTGAAATCAAGTTATTATGTATCAGTCAGTCTTGAGAATCAAGTAAAGTTTACAATCATATCCAATCGTTAATAAAAACTCAGTAAAAATTAAAACTTTCCTATAGAGATTTGAATTTTCTCAGTTCCTACTTTTCCAAAACCATTGCCTCACCCTCCTATCAAGCTTCCTCAATGCTTCTCCCATTATAACAAACATTAAATCATCATTAACAAAAAATGAATGATGCTATAACAAAATTGTTAAATTTGCCACAAAATCATCCAACTCAACAGATCATTGATTAGCTTTCAAGAAAAATACATTGGCTTAAATTCTCCAATTATGTCAAACTTTCACAGCTAACTTAACCCATACTATACTATTCTTTCAATAAAGATGTCCTCCCTTATTTTTTTACTTCAGCGGTACTTTTCTCCAAGACCTCTTCATTCAACAGGCACAAACTGTCTTGTCATTACAAAAATCAAACAATAATTTAGTAGACTCATTATATTCTACACCTTTCTAACATATTGAATTCTCGCCTGCCACTATTAGGCATATATCATCACAATATCTCTTCAAAGAAAATGTTTTTTATAATTCCTAGTTATGCCGCTGTGTCTGTTCTGCATAATAACCTTAATCACTTATCATCAGTACTAGTTTACCTTATCCACATCCTGTTTCTCTCACTCTCTCAGTAGTATCTTTCCCCACATTATCTGTACATTATCTTTATAAATGTCATTAACCCAGCTTACCTTTTCTTGTAACTTGGGTATCTTTTCCATTTTTCTTTAATTTACTAATTCTCTTTCATCCACTTGTGACTTATTTCATTTTATAAAAGAAAGCTCTCTCCTACTTAACCATCACATCTCCCTTTCTTAAAGCATATCTATTTTAATGATATATTTTGTTCACTGAATAAGTGCCAACATATTTTTTCTGTTGTGTGATAATTTATTCAAATGTATTTTGTATTCTAAATTAGCCTTTCAAACTTTTAAAACTTCAGGAGCTTTCTCTCTGGGCCTACACTGAAAAGATGTCTTGTATAGCCCAGCTAGATTATCCTGGTTAAACACAATACATGCCAAAATAAATAAATAAATACATTAAATAAAATAATCATTTCAGATCTAACACTAATCTGTCCATGTATTTGTGATATGGCAATGCAGTTCTTAGGCCTAACTCCTTATTCAGATATGACAGAAATTTGACTACCATGCATCTCAGTGGGGTTGAATGGTTTACTGGAATGGAACTACCAATGGTTTTATCACCTTTCTCTATACCATATTATAATTCTTAAAAGTACAGATTTGTGGGAACCATGAAGTTAGAAAATAAATATCATCTTCTATTTTCCAAGGGATACCAAAATGCCTTCTACTATTTATTCTTTCCTCTATTTTGCAATCTTCTTTTTTGTCAGCAAGCTATAATTTTTATTTTAGTAGAATACTGTGCAACTTTTTTTTCTCTTTCCCTCTGCCATTAATATTCAACTAGCTCTCTGTGTCTTATATTTTTTGTTCAATTTTGGTTTTAAGCATTTTATCTTTGTTTTAAGAAGTTTTATCATATTTGGTCCACTTTGCTTTGATATTAGTCGATTTTAATGTCAGTCCTTGAAGACATGACCATTTTTTGAAATTAGTGCACAGCACTAATGTTCTGGGCCATTATTGAGCTGCTTCCTGTGGAAAACATACAGGGTGTTTTTTCCACCTTCATTTGCCTACTGAGTGACTCTGAAAAAGTCTCTTAACTAAACAGTGCTCTTAGGTCAGCACTGAAAAAGGACCCCCCAGTGGGGTTACCCAGTAGACAAATAGGTAAAAAACATTTTCATGAGTTCTTCTACAGAGTAGTATAACTGCCTTACCTTTTTGTCCTGAGATGATTTAATGCCTACCTAAGAAGTGGTAGACGAGTCTTGGAGTATCCTCCACTGGAAATGGTAGACATGGATGCTTTATTTATATCCTACAAGCATCCAGAGTGTTCACCTTCTGCATCAAGAGGATGACTACTCTATAGAAAATCTCTGGAATAGTCTATCCTTCTGTCCAAGAATCATAAGGCTGACACATATTATCTTAGCAGTTCATATAGTGCCCATGGGTTGTAACATGATTAACAAGGACTCCAATACTCTGCATCAGTTTGGAAAAATGTTTTTGTCTTCTTCCAAGTGAGGCTTACAAATCTTTAGCTATCTATCTCTCCTGTCTCTGTTTCATATTTCCTTTTTGGACCAGGCTTTAATAAAAAATGTTGAACATGCTGGTTCTGACATTAAGGACTCCATAGAGAAGAACTATCCAATGTCTTCTGCATTGGGTTTCCATGCTGTCTGCTTTATTTTTATTGCAATACTGCTGTGGTGAAGTATTTCTACTACAAGTACTGACCTGTAAAAAGTGTCTTAGATGCAGTTTTCCTTTCAAAGGAGGCTCCCCCAAGTAAATTACTTCAGGCATCCCTTAGCAGAATCATAACTAGGGTGTAGCAAGGAGGGCAATTACCCCAGGCACAAGCTGCTACGGGGTATGATAATCAGATGCTGATGGGTTGCATGTGCTGCAGTCATGCATTTATGAAGCCACGGGTAATACTGGGGTTTCTTAAATCCATACCAGTATAACATTTGCTTAGTTATGAGTGGATTAATATCTGCAGCAGGGATTTTGATCAGTAGTTAGTCTTTTTTGCCCTCAAGATTAGGAATAGCCCCCCACCCCCATTACAGGTTGAGGGTGATGCCTGTCTGGGGATTGTAAAAGGAACCACCTGACCCTAAGGCTCTGTTTCATGGGGATGTTGTGTTTGGGAATCCTTTGTCGTCTGTAGCTATTATCAAGTACCTCCAAGAACACAATGTGCTGGCACAGCCTAATGATGAGATCTCCATGGAGGCTGAGATCCAGTTAATCATCAGGCAATACTGTCTCTGTGGTCAATAAAATAATCCCCCTCACCACCCAGTACCAAGCCTCCTTCACAATTAGCTGCATCATATGGCTTACAGTGGAACATAGTAAGCAGCCATCCCTCAGGTTAAGTAAGACTTCAACATCAGTGATTTAAGACCAAGGAAAGTTCCACAACAATGAGGCTTCCTTTACTAGAAAAGTTTGTTTCAGAGGAGTAAGCAACCTAGTAATAGTCTATTCTGAAATGGGCAATAGAATCTTTGTCCAAATCACAGCAAGAAGGCAGGTTTTGCTTATGACCCTTCTAGGTAAATAGGGGGTATAAGGCAAATTCATAGTCCTCAACCACTTAGCACAAAAAAATATGGACAAAGCCAAAAATAATTGGAGGTCAAAGCCCAAAAAATAGGGACAGATTTTAAATACTGTTCTGCAAGAAAAAAAGGTGTTATGTTACCATGCATTTTCTGAAGGATATGAAGTCAGAAACTCAAATGCCTCTCATTATATAGTGAATTCAATCCTCACTGATTTGCCACAAAAATCTAGAAAGCCATAACCGTTTATGAAGAACAGAGCACAATTATGAGTCAAAAGTCTGGACATTCTGTGAAAATCTGGACAGTTGAGAGATTTGGGCAAATTTGCCTATAGTGGGTATTAGGGACATCAACCAAAATTCTATTTGTGAGGGTCTCCATGGTCATTTTCTAATCTCTGATGTCATCATTGCATCAACTTTGCTGTATGGTATATTTCATCGTAGCAAATGCTTACTGGCATATCACTGCATAATAATCTCACAACTGGTTTTAGTACTTTGTCTTGTGGACTCAACCCTTTTCTAAATGGCTGCACGAAGGTCTGTCTTCTGCACTAGGATCATCATCAAGGTGTTGAAAAGGGCAGCAGGAATATTGCAACAGAAATGCCTCCTGGCTAGCTGCTTGAAAGTGGTTTCCTTCCAGGTCACCCATTCAGTGGTTGTGGCTTGGGTACTTCATTGATTGCACCCCTTGGAGAGAGCACTACTCAATTGGCCTAAGTTTACTAAGAATCAAGGATCTGATTTCCAGAGTGAAGCAGATGATTTTGCAGCTTAAGCCCTGTTGTGTCTGTGAGGCTGAGAGCAGCCCCAATTTTGTTCATCTTTTTAGTGTGCCTCCATACGAGCATGCTCCAGTGGATGGTGCACTGTCAGTGGCTGCAGTCATCACACTCATTTGGGTGTCCTTTTCTGCTGCTCTTTTGACTAGTTGACATGTTCAGCTAACCAGGACCCGAGTTTCCATTTGTTCCATCAGCTCCATGTAGTCCTCCATGAGGACGCTTTTGCTAGTGGGATTTAGATCCTATTTTGTGGAATCTGTGGTAGAGGGAATGTGCATAAGTTCTGAGAATTAGTTACACACCAACTTCCTGGAGGTAACAGGTGAGTTGTTGGTAGAACTAACTTTAAAACCAGTGAAACCCAGTGCTATCTTACTAACAGCAGACAAGCAGGAGATGGTATGGCTTAAAAAGAAGCATGGTGGTACATGCCCCAACATCATTTGTTGAGAATATGGGAGCCATTGGTCACTATTTACCACCAGCATTCTACATTCCAGGAACATGATTAGGGATGCTGTACAAAGCCACACAAAACACTGTTGTTGGAATATGACTTTATCATAAGAGGTTTTATAGTGAATTTTTGTATGCAACAGACCACAACTCAGTTTGCAAACCAAAAGAATGTAGTGTATTTATATAGATTCTTATCCCTTCAGCAATATAGGGGGATAATAAAAAGTAGAAGAATTTTCTGTAGTCTGGAAGAGTGTTTTTATGTATGCTTTTCTTAATACTCTTTTTCACTAGTTCTTCATCTAGTCAAGTTTTTTTCAGCGCAACAAGGACAAAACTCATTCTGGCAGCCCCATGGTGGCTCATTAGAATGCAGTTTGAAGCAAAATGGTTTCCAGCATCTCCAAAGATGATTCTGGGTTTAAGCAGTGGGCATTTCTGCTGTGCAATGGAATAATTACTTCTATTTCAGATCTTGACTTCTCTAGGTATATCTATGAACTTTGTGGAAATTCTTGAGGTCAGACAGGAAGGAAAACATCTACAAGTCATACAAGTGATGGCACGGAAAAGCAGTTATTAATTTGTGCTGTGATATATCCAGTTCTACTTTAGATAATAAATGTATTGGTCTGCTCAATGCATGTTTGCAGCTGGCCTTGGTTATTGCCCTCTTACTGGCACAAAATTGGCTCTTTATGCACTGTTTAAGTAAATTCTCCCAGCCAGGGACATCGGGAGGCATAATGACTGTACGCATTTCAGTAGAGCTTATCTGGAGTGGGAGGTAGAATCTGGCAGGCTCTTACCTACATACCAGTGGCTGCTGATTGTTCCTGCTTTAGTTGTGAGAAAGAGAGTGAGAATGCGAGAGTAGACTGCCCATATTAATGGAGAGTACATGCTTATCGTTAGTCTAATCTAATGTTCTTTCCAACTTCCACTGATCTGGCTCATCTTTATATGTGCTGCTGTAGAGATTTGTATCCAAATCTTAAATGTATATGAGTACTTTTAAGTTTTGCTATGAAAATGCTACCAATTTGCTCATTTGTTTGACGTCCCAGTATACAACGTTAGTGGCAGGCAGTGAATCAATCTTGAAGAAGAGCATTTGTTGTTTTTTTTTTTTTTTTTTGGAGTTGCAAATTACAAAGGGTGCTTGTGTACCACTCGCAACGTGAGTTGCATGTTAGTATTGCTGCTTGCCTGCTTTATTATACATCGATCTATTCCTGCTTTCCTTGGAAAACAGCTTATCTTGCTCTCTCTCTCTCTCTCTTTTTTAATCGCATTGTGAGTGCGCAGCACCTACCCTGGATGCAATCCGAGAGTGTTAGTGTGACTGGTGGGTGCAGACAAATGATACTAAGACACACACACACCTCAACTGTCCAGTATCTGTACTGTTGAGAAAAAAAAAACACGTAAAAACAGAAAAACACAAACTGTACCCTGGTTTGAAAAAGAAATGATGTGGTTGTTAGAACTAGAAAATATGTTTACTGCAACGTCTGTGGTTGTAGGTGGTTTTGGAAGGGACAAGTGTTCGTGAATATGAGAAAATGACACTGAAAAGTATGGCATTTGTTTTTACAAACCTAATGTTTTCTTCTAGATGATCCAAGATTTTAGAAAAAGTAGCAGTGATATAAAATTATATTTACATGTTTAGTTACATATAACTGACTTCAATTTTCTCTAATTATTTGTATTGGTAAAAGCCACCAACACAAAAGTGCACACAAAAAACATTATGGTAGTGTATGTTTCACCGCAAAACCAGCCATCAAAGAGAAGAACACTAAAAATATGGGAACAGCTTTTAAATATTTGTCTGATCAATGAAGTTCTTTATTAAAGAGTGAAGCGCTTGTCATATTCTTAGCGTTCTTTCATAGTGGCTGGTTTTGTGGTTATATGTACAGTGCCAACCATTGCCGTACAGAGTGTTTTTTTTTTTTTTTTGTACTTGAAATTCTCCGCCTACTGGACCAAGTTGACCCATTGGGTTAGCAACTATGCCCTGGAACCGAAACTGTAGTGTGAGCTCCCCCCCCCCCCCGCCTTCTTGCATGGAAAAATTATATAAAAGAAAAGAGAATTTCAGTAGCAATACTTGGTCCGTGGGGAAGGTGAAAGGGGTAGAAAAACTGTCTGTGCAGCTTTCTAGATGAAGTGTCTGGTGGTAGTTGCTATTCCAAATGAGTTTGTGCTACTGAAGGAATTGCACAGGACTAAGTAAATGCAGGCTGCCATTCTTTGCACAGCAAAACTTCAAATCCACTTAAATCTTGCAGTAGAAGCATGTGATAGTATGTGCGAGGTGCAGTCTGCCTAAGCAAAGAATGGGATGAAACTGAACTGGTGAATGCTGGGGCCATTGAAAATGTAAGGATATTTTTAAATGACCTTTTTTCCTAAGTAACCATAAAACTACATTTCTTTTCCCGGCTAAGCAGATTAACTCCAGGTGACAAAGAGTACTGAAAGGGTCATTGGGGAAAATGTTTAATTTTTGTGCTTGTGAATAAATGGAAAAGTAATTAAGGGAACTTTAGGGGGAAATTATTCACTTTGATGTCATTTGGTGGTGCTTATGCATACATGGACAAGCCTGACTGAAGGGGTCATTGGAGAAAATGTTTCATTTTAGTACTTGTGCATACACAGACAAAGTACTGAAGGGGTTGTTGGGAAAAATGTTTAATTTTTGTGCTTGTGCATACATGGACAAAGTACGCAAGGGATCCTTGGGGGGGACAATGATTCATTTTGATGCAATTTTGTGGTTACTATCTATGCAAACAGACTGCTGAAGAAGTCGTTGGTGAAAATGTTTTATTTTTGTGCTAGTGCATTCATGGAAAAGTAATTAAGGGAACCTTGGGGGAAATGATTCATTTTGATGTTATTTGGTGGTGCTTGTACATACATGGACAAACTTGACTGAAGGTGTCGTTGGGGAAAATGTTTAATTTTTGTATTTGTGCATACCGGGATAAAGTAGGCAAGGGATCCTTGGGGGGAATTTTTAATTTTGATGTAATTTTGTGGTTACTATACATACAAACAGACTGCTGAAGTCATTCAGGAAAATGATTTATTTTTGTGCTTGTGCATACATGGAAAAGTAATTAAGGGAACCTTGGGGGAAATGATTAATTTTGATGTCAACTGGTGGTGCTTGTGCATACATGGACAAACCTGACTGAATGGGTTGTTGGGAAAATGTTTAGTTTTTGTGCTTGTGCATACATGGACAAAGTATGCATATACATGATGATATAGACATTGATAGTGAAGAAGCCCTGAGAGATTTCAATCCGTGCAATGATCGGTGCATAAACGTATTTCCAGCATAATAGTGCATGGCACTGAGATGCACAAGAGTGTGTTTTGTTTGTGTGTCTAGCTGAGAAATTTCTGGATCTTGTGTTTGCCTGCTGCTTGCAAATGTGGGGGGATTTCAAAGTAATCCATTTAATGTCAATTATGATTGACTTGAAATAAAGCGATTTACTACACATTTGTATTTGCCATCTGTAGTGAGCTAAATAACTAGTGTTGCTCAATTACTACTCCTGTATTAAATACATACAACACTAAGCATTTCTATCATTGATAATTATGGTTAACAAGGTTTATGACAAATTATGACAAATTTGATAAGTATTATGCAGTGATATTGAATTCTTAGCAGATGAGTATGCTGAAAAGTAGGAGAATGTTGTGTGTGCTCATGGATGTTCAATGTTGCCATGTGAATCTTACTGTCACTTGGAACTATTTGATAATACATTCGTATTTCTATTTAACTTGTATACGTGTGTGTGTGGGGGTACAACTTCACTGGAATGAAGTCTGTAAGTTTTTAGATGGGAAGGTATTTTGTTTTTTGACCCATGAAGTTATGAAATGCTCAAGCCGCTTCATCATGCAAGTAATTACCATCTTGGCATATGGTTGACAATGCTAATTCAGTGAGTGGTATTGTGAAAGGGGTGTGGCCTGGTCAGCAGTGAAATGCATGGATCACAATGTGTAGATGTGGGTGTGGCTTGTTGGGGGCAGCAGTCTAGGAGCTGTCAGTACAAATCTGAAAATCTTGCCTACACCCCTGCTCCTACCCCAAGCTCATTAGCAAGCTGGCTGACCTTAACATCTCTACCCATACCCTATCATGTTTCTCTAGCTACCTCTCAACAGACAGCAGTCTGTCAGATTGCTCTCTTCCTTCTCCCCCTTCATCCCAGTCAATGCAGGCATGCCACAAGGATCCATCCTTGGACCTCCACTATTTAACATCTTCACTAACTGTCTTCATACTGCCTGCTCTCACTCCTCACTCGTACAATACGCTGATGATGCAACTATCATATCCACTTTTGACAACCTCTCTGACCTCCACTCACTTACCCAAAACTCCTGTCATGCTGTCGAAAATTAGCTCACCAATAATCAACTCATACTCAATCCAAAAAAAAAAACTTCCCCTGTTTATGGCAAAGTCCCATTCTCATCATAAATCATCATTCACCATCACATCACTCAACAACACTGTCATACATGTTGAAACACACACTAAACTATTGGGTGTGATCATTGACAACCAACTTAAATTTGATCTGCACATACTAAATTGTATAAAGAAAACACATCAAAAACTAGGACAACTTTATAGTAATAAAAAAATACCTCACTAATGTTTCTAGACTTAAACGTATACAGCTACTCAGTTGCCCTAGCCTGGAACAAACTTACATTGAACATTAGACATCTTACCCACACTCCAAGCTTCAAAGCAGCATTAAAAGAAACCCTATTAAAATCTAGGACCTGTACATGCCAGAGCCCTAACTAACTCAAAATCTGCCTTTACCCCCACCCACCCATGCACTATCTTGTCTATCTACTGTCTACTTCTTTCTACTCTCTTTGCCTTAAATCTTCTAATTACCTTTTTCTCCACTGCTTCCTAATCTGCATTTCTCTCACTTCTGATCTATACCTGAAATCTCTGTTTGTTTAACTGCTATCTAATGGCTAGTAGAAATGTCTTCTATTCCTACTGATGTACCACTATATTATACTTTGTATGTCTTATGTCTTTTGTCAGGTACTTAATGAAACTCTGAATGTCTCTTCAATGCATTTTTTTACCTTGTGATATTACTGTTAACCTATGATTGTAATTGTTATCTGTATGGGGTTTTCCCCCTGGGTCTCTGCTGAAAATGGGCTATCTCTCAGCCGGATATACCTGGTTAGCAAATATCATAATAAATAAATAAATAAATAAATACAATTCTGAATGGAGACACATGCTAGATAGACCAGTCTATACAAACAGGGAGAAAGATCTATATTTATGCCATTCCCTTTCTAGTTTCATATGTGCTTCATACTTGCCATGCCCACCTATCTAACCTTTGGGCCAAATCTTACAGCAAATCTGAAGGGTGTGTCTTGCATGGCTTTATTCTTGATACCATTATATTTGCTAAACAGATTTCTAAGTCTCAGATTTTGATTTGCCAGGGACATCATTTTATGTTATAAAGCACTGGATATTTCTCAGAAATTACATGTATTTCCTTCCAAAGTTAATGTCATAGTTAATACATATCCAGTCTTTCCATTGTACTATATTACATTGCATAACAAGTTATCAGGAAGCTACAGTAAATTTAGCCTGACAGAGAGTTGCAGCTTGCCTAAGGTAGTTGCCTCCATAATCCACTTTTCACTTCTTTAAGAACTTCAAATGCTTTGTCATCGTACCATATTCAAGTTTCCTTCACCTAACCATTCTAAAACTGGCTACATCATGATTTATTAATCTCTATCCTGGCCCCTTCTTCACCTGATTACCTAACTACCTTAGTAAAGAATAGACCTACCTCAGTCTTCAGTACTTCTATCACAAGTGATAGTGACAGTGAGGCGAATGACATGTTATATATTTGTGAGCCCTTGGCTTTGGCAGTGTGCCATCTCCTTGTGGCTATAGGGGGCACATACAATATAAACCTTGGTAAGGACATTTGGCAAGGGATGTGAAGTTCTAGGGCCTTATGTTTTGAACTCAATATATATATATATATATATATATATATATATATATATATATATATATGTATATACACATATATACATACACAGTATATAGCACTTCTTCATCAGGTGTGAAAATGGTGGAAGGCTGTGGACAAGGCTATACTAATTATAATGGAAGAGGCTGTGCATTTCATTAGGCACAATGGATAGTATGCCCAAATAAGACATGCATTATCCCTTAATTCTACATCTTTTGGGACATAGCCCACATCAGGCCTTGACACCACAACCCACCTCAATGACCAACACCAGTGGACACATCATGGCAACTTCACTCCACCTGTGTAGAATGTGATCTTGACTCCCCACAACATACCATTGTATACTGCCATTGTGTTCACCTAACATGGCTCTACTCCATACCATTGCATAGTGGTGCAGTTGCCAGTCTATGACTTTTCATTATGGCAAGCAATGGTGACTACCCCCTACCCACCACAACCTGTGTAGGCATGGTGATATCTGATACACAGCAGGGCCAGTCTATACACAGCCTTGCAGAACCTGGTGTCACAAAGCATTCAACATTTTTTATGCATTGTGTCATGCCATATTTGTGGACCAGATGCCATGTCTAGTCAGTGCTGCAATGTGTTGAACTTGCCTCTGCTATGGTACTGCTGTTGTGTGCTCCATGTATAGATAACAGTAGCATCTCTTTGGTAGGATGCGTGTTGGAATGTGTATAGCATGCAACTCCCTCAATTACAAATGGAAATGGCTATAGTCTGGTGGTATGAGAGCTGATGACATGTCAGGTGTGGTCTGTACTGCTACGGGACAAGATCAGTTTATTAAAAATGTATATTAATTATTTCAGTTTTATTGATGATTCTATAATATGATTGTTAAAAATCAAATATAATTTATATGCAGGGCTGTGGAAAAATGCAGTTTCATAAGCTGAAGTTACTGCTGTGTTTCAACTTGCATTCTTTTAATATGTAACAGAGAAAAAGTAAGTGTTGGAACAGAGGCATGTTAACTAGTGTAAAAGGAATTTGTTAGCCTGACTCCTCCAGGCTAGGAGTGTGTTGTTGCTAGGGAAAGTCTGAAATATCCAAGGTCAGAAAATAAGACCCTTGGAGCAGGTGGGTCATGTAAAGGAAGGTGTTCATGTGAAGTCCAAGGTAAGAATCATGGGGAATGAGAACATTTCTAAAGTCTTTGATTTGCTGCAAGTATTGTAAATGTAAAACTTTGCATGGTTGAATTGATAAGTGTATAAAATATGCTGTTTTCTTTTGTTCAGAGAGACTAGTTTACCAACTGCTATGAAGATTGTCTCCCAGTGCTGTAAATAAAATTTCTGTTTGCACATCCTGAAGTGTTGTTCCTGACTGAAGGCAGATAAGGTACATT
The DNA here is from genome assembly GCF_019279795.1 of Protopterus annectens. Classification (NCBI taxonomy): domain Eukaryota; kingdom Metazoa; phylum Chordata; order Ceratodontiformes; family Protopteridae; genus Protopterus; species Protopterus annectens. Next base: position 1,453,022,140 of record NC_056741.1, read on the forward strand.
CTTAACATTATTTATTACTGTAACATTTTGGTGCTGTGACTTAGATCTGTGCTTTGATATTGCTGCAGGGCAGTCCTGGAATAGGGCCCTTCACAGATTCTCTGTGAGTTCCACACTGCTTTGTATGGAATAGTCAGAAACTCAGATGTGCAGCTATTCAGGGTGTGCAAACATTCTAGCTTTGGCAGGGAAATTGTTTTGTAAGGGAAAATGGTTGGTTTGTGTTTTTCTCTTTTTATTCTTTTAGACAATTTTATCAAATGTAGAATAAGTGAATAACAGTGTTTTGCTTGACTGAGTTATTTGTAAGCTATACAAAGTAATAGTGAGTGGACCCCATAGGAAATTGGTTGCTAGTGGGAGGACCCCACAGCAAATGAGAACAAGCTATCAAATGTATGTGCACATACAACAAAGGACAAATTAACACAAGGAGGCACCTTGTGTCGAGGGTGGTACCCTCAAGATTGAAAGGTAAGAGGTATGAAAGATGTTTTGTGCTTTTAATCCATGTATAAATGAGAAAAAAGGGGAAAAAGAAAAAGTTAAAGATAAAGTTAAACAAGCTCTTGAGCCTACAGCATGTTGGAATGTAGACTATAAACTGTCAAAACAAATTCATGAGCCTACAACAAGTTGGGACATAGACTATAAACTGTTAAAACAAGTTAATGAGCCTACAGCATGATGGGACATAGACTGTACATTGTTAAAACAAATTCATGAGCCCATAGCATGGTGGGATGTAGATGTGATTGCTTGAAAGTACCCTCAGAAGGTCTGAAAGAGTGGTCATTTCTGGACACAATACCTATCTGCCCCATTATCCCAAGTGCAATTCTGGAGTTGGAGCTTTTGAGCTTGTGCTGGGACAAAAGCAAGGGGGGTGCTGTGGGAAAAGGGTGATCGAAACCTCTCCTCTGTCATTGCATGACAACAGACTTCCTACCCTTCCCTCCCTGTATGGTGTGTGGATTGCTATAGTTATTTTCTGTTGTCTGAACTGCCAGAACCTAGGATTTGTAAGGTAAGCCTTAACATTCTTTTTTTTTATTTATAAAATAAGAAAAATTGGAGCAAAGATAAGGAAGCAAGATCAAATCTCTGAAAAGGAAACACCTGCATATTTTATGCATTTTAACTATTGGAAAGAAAGTTATAAGTATTTGCATGACTGGTTTCAGCTTACTAAGAATTGTTCTGGTGGGGTATTTCCATTAAATGGAACTTATGATAGGACTAAATTTTATGACACTGAAAGATATTTTGGAAGAAAAGAAAAGCAAAGTAAGTGGGGAACAGATAAAAGTGTTTTATTCTTGGTACGCTGAAGCACTTAAAAAGGAAAAAGAGTTACCATTAAGAGGGTTGCAGGATGCTAATGAAAAGTTGTTGCAACAGGTAAAAGAGGTTAAAAAGGCAGTACAGACCGGTAAGAAGGGATCCCTTTATCCTGTCTTAGCAGGTTTAGAACAAATTGAGGAAAGCCAAAAAAACAGAAACTACTGTCTATGATTATCCTGTTTCTTAGACCTCTAGCTTTCAGTCAACTGTGCATTGGACACCCAGTCTGTGTGATACTGTTATATCTCAGACTAGCTCCCTGTTCAATCCTCATCTTCTGAACAGGCTTCTGCAGTTGAGGGGGTTCTTCTTCCTATCCTTCTCAGATAGCTTCTACTTCCCCAGCAGGGGCACTAGTATTCGATACTCCTTTATGTCATCATATACACTCACATAGGGTACAATAGGAGACTGTGACCTCTGGAGGGGAAATTTTGGCACTTCTCAGGGAAAGTTTGAGGGCTAATAATAGAGAACTTATTCATCTTCCTTGGACCACCACTGATTTGCATACTATGTCCAAAAGTTTTCAAAATATTAGAGAAGATCCAGTAAAGTTTAGGGAAGAATTAAAAACTATAATAGAATGTTACAATCCTACTTTGACAAATTTAAATCAGCTGGTTCAGGTAGTTACTTCAGATGAAATAAGGAAGCATTTATTGGAAAAGGCTGAGATAACAGATTTTACTTTCACAGGGAATGCATTAACAGATAAACAGACAGCACTGCTAAACAAAATTATGTGTGTGTGTCAAGTTAGGACTGACTGGTCTAAAGTACAGGCATGTAAACAAAATAAAGGGGAAGCCCCCGCAGACTATCTGAATCACTTTAAAACAGTATTTGCTAGAAATTTAAGAATACCAGACCCAGAAGAGCAAGCTAAGGCAGCTATTGCAGCAGCCTTTGTGCAGGGTCTGCAAGCCCCTATACAAAATCAAATAAAGCAGGTGCTCACAGACTGACAGGGAAATGACTTGGAGTCTTTATTAATTGCTGCAAATCACTGTACAGAGTATCAGGAAAAACTGAAAAAGGATACTGGGGATAAGCTGTTAACTTTACAAATCAGGCAGCTGGGAAACCTGAGGGGTCGAGATAGAAGCAGGGGTAGGGGTAGAAGAATTGCTAGAGGATTTAGTAAAAGTGCTGGCTGAGGGGAACAAGATACAGCTGGTTGGCAACAAAGAGCTGGGAATTCCCCTCTTGTTTAATCTAACACATCTTGCTTCAATTGCGGACGCTGGAGAGGAGAATGCCTGCACAGGGAAATGCAGGGAGTCCAAGATATCATGACCGAATGGCAACCAAATTATAATAATTCAGTTTTTCCTCCTCACATTGGAAAAAGTCAGGAAGCCCCATACTGACTAGGTCAGGAAAAAAAAAAATAGATCTCAATCCTCTACTGCCAATAGATCAAAACAGACCTTACATTAAGATGTAAATAAATTCAAAGAAAATCCGATTTCTGGTGGACACTGGAGCTACTAGGCCAGTATAAAAATTACTTCAGATAGTCAAATACCAGTATCAAAGAATAAAGTAAAGGCAGTTGGAGTGACAAATGCTACTGTTATGTATCCCATTTTGGAATCTATCCCCATTTATTTAGATCCAGTTGAAGAAATGCATTCTTTCCTTTTGAGTACTACTGCACCAGTAAATCTGCTAGGAAGAAATCTGTTATGCAAGCTGGGTTGTACTATTTACTGTACCCCAGAAGGGGTGTATCTGGATGTTCTGATGGAATCAGAGGGGGACATATTGGCAGTTTTGGCAGAAGCTGAGGAACAACCTGTTGGAAGCATGCAGGCAGATGAAAAGTTACTACAGCAGGTACCTGCCAACTTGTGGGCTAAACATGCCAGTGAAGTAGGTATACTGAAATCAGTAGAACCAGTAAAAATAAAACTAAACCCATAAAAACCTCTCCCTAGAGTTTCACAATATCCAGTAAAACTGGAAGCAGAGCAGGGAATCAGACCTGTAATTCAGTTTCTGATACAGCAAGGAATAATAATACCAGCTAAAAGACCTTGTAATACTCCTATTTTCCCAGTGAAAAGGCCAGGAAAGGATACTTATAGATTTGTAAAAAATATAAGGGCTATAAATAATGCAGTATTGCCTAATTTTCCTGTTGTTCCAAATCCAGCAACACTACCGAGTTGCATACCACCTACAGATAGTTACTTTTCCGTGACAGATTTATGTTCAGCATTCTTTTCTATACCTATTCACTCTGAGACTCAATTTCTGTTTGCTTTTACTTATCAGGGACAGCAATATACCTGGACACAGTTGCCACAAGGATACACTGAATCTCTTTCATTATTTTCTCAAATTCTGAAAAAAGATTTGAAGAATGTGACATTTCCAGGTGGGTCTGTGTTGGTACAATATGTTAATGATTTGCTAATAGCATCAAATTCCTTTCACCAATGTCAGCAGGACATCCTGCATCTTCTGACTATCCTTGCAGAAAATGGACACAAGGTGTCTAAGGAGAAATTACAATTGTGGTCACCTCAGGTACATTATCTTGGTCATTTAATATCTCATGGTAGGAGGCAGGTGCTACCATCTTGTACTGATGCAATGTCTAAGGCCCCACATTCAACTACTCAGCGACAGCTTACATATTTCCTAGGTATGACAGGATACTGCAGACAGTGGATCCCTAACTATGCAGAAATTGCCAAACCTTTGACAAATCTCTTAAGGCAGGATACACCAGAGCCTCTCCTTTGGAACAGTAAAGAGAAAAATTAATTTCAGAATTTGAAACATATTTTAGCTATTGCTCCAGCTTCAGGGTTACCAGACTATGATAAAACTTTTATTTTATTCTGTCATGAAAGGAATGGATTTGCTCATGGAGTGCTTGCACAGAAACATGGGGCCAGCTATCATCCATTAGCTTATTACAGCACAGCACTTGATTCTGTTGCAAAAGGGTTTCCACCCTGTTTAAGGGCAGTTGTCACTGCAGCCATTCTAATTAATCTTGCACAATTGCTGGTGCTTGGGCATGATCTTACAGTAGCTGTCCCTCATTCTGTATCATCTCTTTTTGCTTAAAATGAAAACTCAACCACTCTCGACTGCATGTCTAACTAAATATGAACTTACGCTTTTTTCTGATCCATCTATTTCTCTGATCTGCTGTCCTCTTCTAAATCCTGCATCTCTGTTTCCTACTGCTGAGGATGGTGAGGAGCATGATTGTGTGTGTGTGTGTGTGTGTGTGTGTGTGTGTGTGTGTGTGTGTGTGTGTGTGTGTGTGTGTGTGTGTGTGTGTGTGTGCGTGTGTGCGTGTGTGCGTGTGTGTGCGTGCGTGTGTGTGTGTGTGTGTGTGTGTGTGTGTGTGTGTGTGTGTGTAGCTATTTGTTTTCTCCTAGAAAGGACTTAAAGGACACTCCTATACCCAAAGCTGACCTGAACCTGTTTGTGGATGGCTCTTGTAGAAAAAATCAAAGAGGACAACTGATTGCAGGAGTATCCATTTGCACCGAAGACACAATATTGTTGCAACAAAGATTAGAGGGTTTTCACTCTGCTCAAATAGCTGAATTAGTGGCTCTGCAAAAAGCCTGTGAATTAGCCAAAAACAAGGTGGCTGATATTTTTACAGTCAGTTGTTATGCTTTTGGGGTGGTACATGATTTTGGGCAACTTTGGAAAGAGAGAGGGTTACATAAAATCATTGTTAGATGCACTTTTGCTACCTAAGAGGCTGTCTGTAATCAAATGTTGTGCCATCAAAAAGGCACAAATGATGTAGCGAAGGGCAATAATTTGGGAGACCAAGCTGCTAAACAAGTAGTAGAAGATTGTTGCAAAGATCTGTGCATGTTAACTATGACCATCTCCAACAGTAATGATGTGTTTGATTTTGAGAAGTTGTTAGCCTTTCAAGCTGAAGCATCACAGGAAGAAGTTCAGAGATGGCTCAGAGATGGATGTAGTAAATCCTCTGATGGAATACGGCAACATCCAGACAACCGATTGGTAGCGCCTGCCTCTTTGCTACCTTACCTGGTAAGGGCATATCATCTACCGGCCCATGCAGGTAAGACAGCTTTATTTAATCAAATTATCCAAAGTTGGTATGCCCCTCATGTCTCCCCTTTGAAAATACAGTATGTTAACAACTGTGGTATATGTCAAGAGTACAATGTTAGTAAAAATGCAAACATTAAGACTGCATGTTTACCACCACCCTGGGGACCTTTTGTTAATATGCAGCTGGACTTCATCCAGATCCCTAGGACTAATAATGTACAATTCATTTTGGTGGTGGTTTGCATGTTCTCAGCATGGGTGGAAGCTTACCCATGTCACAAAGCTGATGCAGTCACAGTTGTCAAGAAACCTATTTATGATTTTATACCAAGATCCAGTATACCATGTACTATCAGTACTGACCATGGAACACATTTTAATAATTCTTTAGTAAAAGAGTTATGTAAAATTTTTAATACTAAGTTGAGTCTTCACTGTTCCAACCATCCACCGTCATCTGGATTAGTAGAAAGGGTAAATAGAACCCTTAAAAATGCAATTTTAAAGATTTGTGCTGAAACCCACTTAAAGTGGCCCAAAGCCCTCCCCTTAGCATTAATGAGTATGACGGCCTCACTGAATGCCACCAGGAAGTTGAGTCCATATGAAATATTAATGGGGTGACCCATGGCCCTTCCAGCTACCCCTCTCATGGGAAATGCCAACTTAAACTTGTCAGATGATGCTATGATTTGGTTCATGTTTTGCAGCAATATCATTGAACAATAAGAGCATTGCTACCCAAACTTCCTGAACAGCCCTGTCATCAACTACAACCAGGTGACTGGGTTTATGTTAAAACTTCTCAGACGAAAAACTGTTTGGCACCAAGGTGGAAGGGTCCTTTCCAGGTGCTGTTAACAACCCTGACTGCTGTTCACTGTGCAGAACTACCAACATGGATACATTCATCTCATTGTAAGAAGACCTGTCATATGGAGACCCCAGATGGATCATTGCAGCCAGCAGAGGGAGATCAAGGTGCAACAGATAAACCATCTACCCACTGAGGAAGTCAACTCCAGTAGCAGTCCATGATGAATCCAATGACAACAGGTACCCCTGCTTTGTTTTTTTCTGCCGCTTCCTTTTATAAACTGGTCGAGCAAAAACAGTTTCTTGCTGGTTCTTTGGCAGTATGCCATAGATTTGAACATAAAAAGCTGTTGGGTATGTTCGCATATACCACATCATTCTAAGGCAGGGATTCCTATGATTCCCATCCCTGCATCACAGGTGTCATTTGAAAAACACCTTAGTAACATCAGTCTAACCTGGCATAATGTAACTGATTTTTCAAAGGTTGTTTCTCTTCAACTTGCAACCACACATAATGGGGGCACATGTTATGCTAGAAATGGGACTGTACCAGTAAGAATTAGCAAATGTAATGACACCAGGCATGAAAGCATGTTAGGCTCTTTGCATCTAAAAAGCTATGACTGGGATCATGGCATGGGCTCGTTACTACATCTGTGGTGACCGTGCCTACCCTTGGTTACCTACAAACTGGTCTGGATGTTGCATTGTAGGTTATATTATTCCTGCTATTTAGCATTTCAAAAACCCACCAGCAGGTAGACCAAGAAACAAGCAAGCAATTCATGGGCAGAGCAAGTATTTTTGGTCTTTAATCCTGGGTTTGGAGTGCAAATAAAAATGCTTGAAATCACCATGCTTGCTCAAATTCTACAGGAGGTAGCCAATGAAACTTTGCATCACATCTGAATGGCAAATCAAGAAATAAATGAAATGCAGACTGTGGTGTTACAGGATCGATTGGCACTTGATATAATGCTTGCTGCAAAAGGGGGAGTCATGCGCCCTCATAGGGAGTCGTTGCTGTTCATATATTAGTGACTATCATGATAAACAGGAAAAGCTGGAAAATTTCATGGAGCAAAGGGCCAAGGATTTAAACAGCACATCAAAACAATGGACACTTTTTGGAAGGTTGGCTAGTATTTTTGGTAACCTGGGAACTAGCATAGTCCAGGGTATTGCACTTTTTATTATATCTGTGATCATTTTAATATTTTCTATTTTGAAGGCTGTAATTACAAGATGTTTAACCTCATCTGCACGTGAAATGCCACTGCACATACCAATCAATGATAGTTCTATCTTAGTAGATGATGATTATTATGATGCTGAAGCTTATTTTATCAAGTTAAGGAAAATAAAAATATAATTACATGTATTGTATGACACTGATAGTGTCAAAGGGGGGAAACTGTTATGGGACAAGATCAGTTTATTAAAAATGTATACTAATTTCAGTTTCATTGATAATTCTATAATATGATTGTTAAAAAGCAAATATAATTTGTATGCAGGGCTGCTGAAAAATACAGCTTCATAAGCTGAAGTTACTGCTGTGTTTCAACTGGCATTCTTTTAATATGTAACAGAAAAAAGTAAGAGTTGAAGGAGCAGAGGCATGTTAACTAGTGTAAAAGGAATTTGTTAGTTTGACTCCTCCAGGCTAGGAGTGCATTGTTACTAGGGAAATTTGAAATACCCAAGGTCAGAAAACAAGATCCTTTGAACAGGTGGGTCATATAAAGGAAGGTGTTCACATGAAGTCCAAGGCGAGAACATTTCTAAAGACATGATTTGCTACAAGTATTGTAAACATAAATCTTTGCATGGTTGAATTGATAAGTAAGTGTATAAAATATGCTGTTTTCCTTTGTTCAAAGAGACTGGTTTACCAACTGCTTTGAAGATTGTCTCCCAGCAGTGTAAATTAAATTTCTGTTTGCACATCCTGAAGTGTTTTTCCTGACTGAAGGCAGATAAGCTAATTCTTAATGTTATTTATTTATTACTATAACAGTACCTCCTCCATTGGTGGAGACTGCCACTACATACAACACTTTGGACACTGACCCCAATGGAGATGAACAACAAATTCAGCTTAGCTAATGCTGCTGCTAATTCTAGCATTGCTCCCAACATGTCCACCATAAATCTCAGTGTTCAAAACAGGTATGGTCTGTGGTTCATTACACTCATTTTATATACTGGTCTGACATTTTTGATGTTTCTATTTGCATACTCCACGTGGCTTATTTATTGAGAGTTCCTCATTTCCATGCCATTATGTACTCATTAGTATGTGCTTCATACTTTAACATGTTCTCACTATTACCACAGCACCTATTTCATAGATTTGTCCATAACTTAGGTGTTGCTGCTACATGTGATAATTCAGATGTTCAATGCACTTTTTGTCTATGAATCCTGGATTATATTTGTGAATGGTCTAACTTGATACTGATGGCATATACACCATAATCATGTATTTAGTGTGTCTGTATGTATCGCACACTCAGTATAAAGCTAGGAAAATTAAAGAACTATCACTGTATACCAAAAATACAGATTTATCAGTGCCAACACATTACTCCAGTTAATACAGGTTGAGATACAAAAGTGAAATATAAGAATGCACTGAATACAAAAACAGTTTTCAAGAACAAGTACAAAGTAGTGTATGCAATTGTATGCATGAATGCATTTCCAATGCAACTTTAAATGTGTTACAAATTAGGAAAATTCCAGTTACTGAGCTACCATAACTGAGGAAAGACTAAAACTTGTTGTTTTGGATTTGCCAGGAAAACCATCAAACTATTTGAAAGTGCTGCAAAGATGCAAAAATGTGTCAACTGCATTAAAAATGCACTATTTTACATGTAGAGGCTAATACAATTATAACAGTATATACTAACTAGCTAAGATAAACTAAATTGTTCATTAAAGGGACTTTACATCTGAAGTTAATCAGTTGTTCATTGTTGCAATGGATGATGATTATCAGCATCACCAGATCACATTAATTTGTATATAAACAATGCCAAGCTTTCCAGACTAAATAGCTAAGTTTCAGTGCAGTAAAACAAAAGTAGGGGTTGAAGAGTGGATCAACATTGGTGAAGTCAAATGCATTGTACTGAGCATTTATTTAGCTCTTGTCTCATGTAAAGAATGCTTAACAGCCCGCATGAATGAAAAAAAATGCCTTAACATTTTAAATTGCATGTACTATGGCAGGTGAAACTACGAAGTAAATGCTTGACATAAGGTATCTTTTCATAAACACTCATGTGCATGCACGTATACACACAGTGCTAGCTGGACTCTCTGTTTTACCTTTATAGTGGACGTTTTGTTTCAGGCTGCCAGTCAAAATGCAGGCCCTCACTGAATGTAAAGGATATAGAATTGTGCAAAGCAACAGTGTTAATAGTATTTGTATTTTGGGGGTATGTGAAATGTCAAACTAGCTAGGAAGGCAAAGCGGCAACTACTTTAATGTCTCTTTGAAATGTTCAGTCCTGTTGTGTTTCAGCTGTGATAATAGTATGCAATGCATTAAAGTGCCTTTTCTAAAGGAACTCTAAACCTTTCTTTGTTTAACCTGTCAGCCTCATACACATCTTAAATGTATGGGGGAATACCAATATACTGTGACTGAATTATGCTCAGTCATAAATCTGCTGGAAAACACAGATCAACTAAGTGCCTACCTCAAAGGTTTATGTCAATGTCAATTACTCACTGCATGTGACTACATATCACTAATTCAATTGCTACTTCAAAAATGTAAAAAAAAAAAAAAAGAAAATTCCAGCAATGCTAGAACTTCCACTGAGTGACCTCCCAAACCTCTTGTATCAGAGGCACATGGGATATATGCAAATGATCCTTATGAACATCAGGTGTTTCAGCTAACTGGCAATTCTGAATGCCCATGACTTGTTTCATTGTTTTAATGGACAATTTCAAGCCAGTAAAGCCAAACCCCACTAGCTGTGGATATGCATATTTTGGCCTTATGACCTTATCAGCACAGCACAAGTAGAATATTTAACTAAGCATAAGAAACTCAGGGCTGTTATACCCAGCTGATGTCCATTATCATTAAAATCACTGCAAAATATCCCAAATAACAAACTAAAACAATGAGTGAGAAGGTCACTAAAAAACCAAACAGTAAAAACAAAATGAAAACTCCAGCAATGCTTGAACTTCCACTGAGTGCCCTCCCAAAAATCTTGTATCAGAGGAACATGGGATATATGCAAATGATCCTTATGAACCTCAGGTGTTTCAGCTAATTGGCAATTCTGAATGCCCATGACTTGTTTCATCATTTTAATGGACAATATCAGGCCAATAAAGCCAAACACCAGTATCTGTGGATATGCATATTTCAACCTTGTTATGACCTGATCATCACAGCACAAGCAGTGTTTGATTAAGCATAAGAAACACAGGGCTGTTTTACCCAGCTGATGTCCATTATCATTAGTGCCACTGCAAAAATATCCCAAATAACAAATTAAAACAATGAGTGAGATGGTCACTGAAAAACCAATTAGTAAAAACAAAATGAAAACTCCAGCAATGCTAGAACTTTCACTGAGTGACCTCCCAAACCCCTTGCATCAGAGGCACATGGGATATATGCAAATGATCCTTATGAACAGCAGGTGTTTTGGCTAATTGGTGATTCTGAATGCCCATGACTTGTTTCGTTGTTTTAATGGACAGTTTTGGCCTTGTTATGACCTCATCAGCACAGCACAAGCAGAGTGTTTGACTAAGCATAAGAAATACAGGGCTGTTATACACAGCTGATGTCCATTATCATTGGGGTCAATGGCAAAATATCCCAAATAACAAACTAAAACAATGAGTAAAAACAAAATGAAAACTCCAGCAATGCTAAAACCTCCACTGAGTGACCTCTCAAACCTCTTGTATTAGAGGCACATGGGATATATGCAAATGATCCTTATGAACATCAGGTGTTTCAGCTAATTGGTGATTCTGAATGCCCATGACTTGTTTCTTTGTTTTAATGGACAGTTTCAGGCCAATAAAGTCAAACCACACTAGCTGTGGATATCCATATTTCGGCCTACGTCAAGAATGAGAAACTTGGGGCATGGCCAAGTCATGCTCTTAATAGCAGCAGTTCTTTTCAGCTCTGTCAGTTTAATATTTGCATGACAGGATTATTTGGACAAAAATTATCCTAGCATTACTATTTTTACATTATTAAGTTCTCCTAACCAGAATCTAGGATAACATATAAAAATTCTCAAGAAATTTTGATTTTTTTCCTTTCAGAAATAGATTGGATAAATCTTATCCTCACAAATCTTCAGAATGAGCTCTGCCAAAACTATTCATCAAGAAACATTCCTCAAAAATAAACTTTAGTCGCTATTATCTAATATCCAGGACCTGTCAGCAAAATTTGATAAAATTAACTTAAAATTAGATAACTTCAAGGAGAAGTGTACCAAACAAATGGAAATTATACATGAAGATCTCCAACAACAGAAAACATAAGTATCTGGAATTGAACTTTCTCTCAATGATATTGACTGGAGGCTGCAAGAAGGAAAAACTAACATAGAATTTCTACTAAAACAAAATACATTACTTCATTCAAACTTGGATCACTTAGAGAACCGGTCACGTAGAACCAAAATCAGAATTTTTGGATTACCTGATAATATAGAGGCAACAACTTGACAAACTTTCTAACTTCTTGGCTACATGAAGTCCAGGATTTCCCTGAAGCATTATCTTATGGGATCAAATTGGCAGATGTTTAGTATCATCTAAAACAAGTAAGAACAATTCTTCTAAATCTGTGATTGTGAAATTTCTATCCTCACGTGACAAAGAAATTATCCTAAAAACTGCATGGGCTAAAGCCCTTATTAAAATAAAGGAAAATACAATTTGTTTTGACAATAATTATTCACCATTAGTTATTGCTAAAAGAAAAGTTTTCCCTGTCTTTAATAAAAGAATTAAAAAAATGTCACATAAAAATCCTTCTGTTGTTCCTGGCTAGATTAAAAATTTTCTTACAAGATGGTCCTAAAACTTTTGAAGAGATGGATACTGCTCTCATTTATTAGAACAAACAAACTTCTTGACAAACTAGAAGAAATGGAATGGGCTAGTGCAAGCTTAAGAAGAATAACAGAAAATGTTACATGGAAACCTCTGAAAGGAAAAAAAAAGTTGAAGAAATGAACAATCATCTTTTTTTTTGTACTTAATTTTTCTCTTTAATTACTTAAACGGAGTGATAAATGCTTTTTTGACTACTTCTTTCTAATATGAACTCAAGGACTTGGACACAGGTGAGCAATTTGTGTTATATTGTTGTTTAAAATAAACACTGCTTTACATAGTAAAATTGTGAAATATTGGGTCATGCATCGCTCATCCTGGATGAATGTTTGAAGCTTTGAGGTGTGGTATATTATTTGACTCAGATTTCTATGTGGGGAAATGTTAAAGCTTCTGTTTCACCACTTGAATAGTGGTGGGGGGGGCTTTGTGTATGTAGAAGATATTTAGTACAGTGGTTCACTTTAGTGTATTGGATTTTTGCCTCGTTGATGAATTTATGCACTTAATGGGATTTATGCAAAGATTCTGGCAGTATGGCAAAGCAGCTTGTTAATATGCGAGTTACTGGGGATTGAACAACAAAATAGACTTTCCTCAAAGTCATAGCAGCAGTACAAGCCATATTCAAGCTCAAAACACTTTAAGTACTTACAAGTTTCCCGCTTTGACTCCCATAATTTCTTTTTTCATTTTGGGCTTGTGGGTCCTTGTCTCAAGCTGTTGGGTGAGTCTGATGCTTCCCTGTGTATCATTACACTGTGACAGCATGTAATTCAGACTTTGAACTCTGACCCAACATAGCAAAAGCAGGACAGAATATTGAAATGCTGGTGAATCCTCAAATGAACTCAGAGCCTTTTAAAAGGTCCTAATCTTCATTATTTTTGGAATGAATCATTTCTGATCTACAACAAAGGTAATATATTACAGGAATATGTGATTTTGTACCTATGGTTTCAAAAAACTGTAATAATAATAATAACAAAATATTCTAAATATTTTATAAAATGCCATAGCTTAATTTACTGTCATATGTATGCATTTAGCAAATTAGTTAGCTGCATTGTGAATGAAGAAACATAAAACTGTCACACCATGTCTAAATAATTCTGTTAACCATTCTGATAAATTAATCCAGCTGAAATCTGTAACTAACTGCTAATAAGTTTTGTGGTACATGATGCTGTATTTACCAGTTTTACCAGTAATATCTGTAATTTGGTTTCTGTAAAAGTTCCAGGTTAAATGGAATAATGATGCTTTATTATTTAGTGGTGCTTGAACTGTTCTGGGTCATCTCAGATGCTCTGTCCTAAAGATATTTAATGGATAATTTCTAACTTGGTTTCTGCATATATTTCAGTTCAATTGAGTTAGTCATGTTTACTATAGGGATGAATTTAGGTTTCTAATCAAACACTTTGCAGACTATTCTCTCTTGTGCTCTGACATATTCTGTGAAATGTTGATATTATTAATAAGGTTAAATATGTGAATGTCCTTAAACATTTGTATCATTCCTTCACACTCACCATTTCTCAAAGTACAATATATACTTCTTTATTTATTTATTTTCCTGTGGCTCTTGAAGCAGCTCTAATATTATTTCTGTCCTTTTTACATTTTGTTTGTTATGCATTCACATACATTTAAACACAGTTACTAAACTCTGTGATTCTCTCTCTGCATACTAATAACAGCTTCTTGTCCCTACTATTGATTTTATTTCCAGTTCAAACACCTCTCACTTCTCATTTTTCACATTGATAGCTTGTTTTTAATGTTATGATACAGCAACTATTAGAGAATGTTTTACTTCCAACTATTTTCACCACTTTTTCACTGATGAAATATTTTAATTTTCTTCAGATTCATGTGTTCTTTTGTCATATTATGCGTTGTTCATAAGGTCTCCAACCTTTTCAGGTTGTTACTAATGATTACTAATTAGACATATGTTAATATTGAATTAAATAGCAAGAACTGATAATATTTCAAGCATTTTAAATAAGACTAATGGGCAGAATCTTTATTACTTCAATTAAAGTATTAAATATTACTAATACAGTCATTTGGTTGTGCATTATGATTACATACATAGGCTTAATAAAACTTAACATTAATAATAAATATTGCATCTAATAATATAATAGTCTATTAAATATGTTTTGGTATACAATATTTCAACATGTCATATAGAAGTTCAGCTTGCACAGTGTATAATTGGTTTCTTTAACACAATACCCAGAATCTATAATCTCTCTAAACTATAAGTGCTATTTAATAATTTCTCCTTGACTCAACTGTTATTGAATTTGCAGTGGCTATTGGAATATTTTATTATAATGTTTATATAGTTTAGTCAATCTGTTTGATTTTAGGACTAAATGAATCAATATACAAAATCTTTGTTGCAGTTATCCAAATGTTTACTTGGTAAATAATATATTAGATAATTATACTCAAACTGAATATTATTAGATAGTTTAGAGTATTATAAAAGTGATGATAATTTCTATTGCAGGTATATAAAATATTCAGTGATGATATTTATATCGGCAGTAGCTGATTAGTTATCGTTGTTAGGTTGGTGGTTAATTTGAGTAGTTTATGCTACTCAAATTAAGACTTTTTAACTACAGAAATGATGTGGGTAAAGATAAACTTTTACATTTATATATCTATAGTTTTTTTTTTTCAATCCTTACATACACTGACTATATCATTATGTTTTAAAGTAGTATAATTTGATCATCATTTGATTCTTGATTTCCTATCAACTGTTTGGTATATGAAAGTATTCCTCATGGTTCTTTACACATATAAAATATTAATGGTCAGCTTATATCCTAATGATATAAATAATTATATATGTTTCTTCTAAAAGGCATTTCAATTAACATTAATGGTCTAAATAATCCTTGTAAGAGGAGAAGCTTATTCAGATATCTTAAATTACATAAACCACATATAGTTTTTTTTACAAGAAACACACTTAATACCTGATGATATAACCAAACATAATACAAAATATAATACAGTAATGTCAAGTTCAGAGCACTATCAAAAGAAAAGAGGAATGGTCATTTTATGGAGCAAAACTATACCCCTTACTAAAATATTAGAGGTAAATAAGGATGATAAAGGAGTGTTTTGTTCTTTTAAAATAGAGATAAATAAAGAAATATTTACACTTATAAATATCTATTGGTTACCAGGTATTGGAATGAACACAGCCAAACAACAACTAAGCCAGATTGTCAATGTATCTAAAGATAATAGTATAATCACAGAGGATTTTAATTGAATATTAAATGATGAAGACACTAACACTAAAAGTTAAAGGAGGATTTCAGCTTCAGCTAAACTGTTGAAAGATTTTATTAACTTATATCTCTCAAAATATAAATAATTTGCTGAACCTAATTCACTATTTTACACCTTTTTCTCTGATAGACATAGCACTCATTCCAGAATAGATAACGTTCTTATATCTAACAAATTAACTAATAGTCTGTCAAAAACAAAGGTTATATTCTGCCCCTTATCAGATCACAATTCAATAACTTTTGAGTTAATAATCAAAACAACTCATAACGTTCAGATTAAAAGAATTCCTGCATATATCACAAAACTAAAAGACTTTAAAGAGTTCCTATTATCAGAAATGCAAGACTTTATTACTTTAAGTAATACAAAGGATATGTCTGAAAAAAATATATATATGTATATACACACACATATATATATATATATATATATATATATATATATATATATATATATATATATATATATATATATATATATATATATATATATATATATATATATATATATATATATATATATATATGCATGGGATGCTCTAAAAGCATATCTATATGGGAGAATTCTCACATGGTTCAATAATAAAAAGAAATCTTGGGATAAGGAGCTACATGACATACAGTCCAAATTATATAACTTAAAACTTAGCATTAAAGATGTCACAAATAGACAAGAAAAAGAAAAAAGAAATCACAACACTAAAACATAAGTACTTGGAAATGTTAAACCATAGAACAATGATAGGTTTAAACAAATTTAAGCTTATAAACTTTACTACCAATCCCAGATCTTTAAACATTTTGACAAACAAAACCAAATGACTCAATAAATTCAACCATATAAAAGAGATTTTCTCTCCAAAAAAAGAGAAAAAAAAGTCTCTGACCTAAAGAATGTTAACAGAATTTAAAGAATTTTTTTCTTAACATCAATCAGAAACCTCAGATAATAGATTCAAAAGAAGAAATCACAACCTTCATTAACAAATACACTAAAATAGATTATCAGAAGAACAAAAAACAAGTATAGATAAACCTATTTCCTTTATAGATCTTCAAAGGCAAGTTAATATCCAAGAATGATACCACGGTATAAAGAAGAAATTCTCAATTTCAACAATTGGCTACATTTCTGGTGTCATTCAAAAGGGATCCAGTATCTGTCCACCTGGCATGTCATGCTCGACAAGCCATGCTGCTTCACTAGAGACGGCTTGCATCTGTCACCCTTAGGCTTTTGAATACTGGCCAAGGCTCTTGCCATCCCATAGTGCCTTTTTTAGGCAAGGCTCAAAATACAAACCCACCACTGTAAATAGCACAAATAACAAAAACCGAGGGCATTGCTACTCAGTGCCAGAAGTCAAAACCTCAAAATGCATGCACTCGAGGCACTCTTCAGTATGGAGAAAATCAATATATGTACAGTAACAGAAACCTGGTTTAAGGCTCCAGAGAGCACCCCAGCACTACCAGGCTACAACTCATACCATACATTTTGGCCACAGAACCCAAACCGAAATACAAAAGGTGGGGGCGTATCCATATTCATCAAGTATACCAACACCTCCAGGTTAGTGGCACAGCACGATGCTTCAGAGATCATCCATGTGCAACTAACAATGGACAAAACTGCAATTCAAATTGTAGTTTGCTACAGATCACCCATCATGCCCCAGGATCCCCATTCTGCATTTTTGGCAACACTGGGAAACATAAAGGTCCTATCAAACACCCTAATATTGAGTGATTTCAATTACCCAAACATTAACTGGGAGAACTACTCAAGTACTAACTCCCTTGCCCAACATTCCCTAGAATTTATAAACTCAAACACCCTGGTTCAACTGGTCAACACTCCCACCAGAGGTGACAAAATATTGGACCTGGTCATCTTCAACATGGGTGACCAGTGTTCCACACCGGAGGTCAACCCCTCACTGGTTAGATCTGACCCATAAACAAATTACTTTGGATATCCACATTCCGGCCCCATCCCTGGGCAAGGAAACCACTGTGAAAAACTTTTCAAAAGCAAACTTCACGTTACTTAAGACAGAGGTGGAAAGTTTCAAAGCCCCCATGCTGAATTATAATGCTGTCCAAGCTGCAAAATCCTTTACTAATGCATTCTATGGGCACCTACAAGAATGCATGGATCATGTCATCCCAAGCAAAACCAAGACTCACTCCTGCAAGAAAAGGAAACCAGTCTGGTGGACTCCTGCCATTAACAAGCTGTACAATAGGAGGAGGAAACTAGTACAGAAAATAGTAAAATCCCAAGAAGGGAAGACATACCTGATCAGTATCAGCAAGAAATTATGATCTCTCATAAAATTATCCAAGTCGAGCTTTGAAAGAAAAATTGCCAAGGACTCCAAAGATAACCACAAGGCATTCTTTAGTTATGTCAAGAATCTAAGTGGCAATGTTTAGATCTGCTCAGAGTTAGTGCAGAATGGCACAAAATACACTGAACCGACCAATATCCCCAACATCCTGACAGACAGGTTCAGCACAAACTTCACCCCCCTCTTACCCCCAAAAGGGCCCATAACCATACCAGAAGAATGTAGAGTCCCTGAAATCACAGACACTAAAGTTAGAATAGCCCTCTCCAAAGCCAAAAACACAGCACAAATGGGACCGGACAGTGTCTCAGGTTGCGTCCTACATGAGCTCAAAGATGAACTAACCCCTCACCTAAACACACTGTTCAAACTCAGCTTCTCCACAGGATACGTACCCATTGAGTGGTGCACAGCAATGGTTATTCTGCTCCACAAAGGTGGAGCCACAACAGACCCTGGGAACTATCACCCTATAAGCCTGACTACCTTGGTCTGCAAGGCTATGGAGCACATCATCATGGAACTCATTAACAGAGACATTGGGAACCTCCAAACACTGGACCCTACCCAGTTTGGCTTTGTTAAGGGCAGATCATGCCTCCCAAACCTGGTGGACTTCTTTGAGACAGTTACCAAGGCTATAGATGAGGGAAAGGTGGTACACATAGTCTACCTAGACCTTGCTAAGGCCTTCTACACCATTCCCCATTCTGGTATTATAGACAAGCTCACCAGCCTGAACATAAACCCCTACATCACAAGATAGGTTGCCAACTGGCTCATGGACAAAACCCACATGGTGAGAGTTGCGGGAGCTAGGTCCGACTCTAAACCAGTTACAAGTGGTGTTCCCCAGGGCTCAGTCCTAGGACCCCTCCTGTTTGGCATATACTTGTCAGAGGTACAGGCAAGCACAGGACTATGGCTGACCAAGTTCGCAGACAATTGCAAACTAGGGGCTATAACTGACTCTCCGGCTGACACAGACATCCTCCAAAAGGGTCTCACTGAGATGGATACCTGGTGTCAAAATCATGGTCTCAAGCTAAATACCAAAAAGTGCATAGTCATCCCCTTTGGAAAAAACAAAGTACCCACAAACTACACATAGGTGGTAGTCCCTTAAATACGGAAGATGTAATAAGGAATCTGGGGACCCAAGTAGATAGTAATCTCACCTTTGATAATCACATTGCCAAAGAGGTTAGAAAATCCTTCTACGTGGCCTACCTAATCACAAAAGAGTTCGCATCCAGATCAAAAGAGGTCATTGTGCCCCTCTACTCATCACTCATCAGACTCATCCTAGAGTACAATGCCCCATTTGGGATTTACCTTACAAGATGCCTGCAACAGCTGGAAAGACCACAGAAGTACCTCACCAAGAAGATCACTGGCCTCAAACAGATGTCCTATGCAGCTCAACTGAAGAAACTCCAGCTGTACTCGGTTGTATACCACCTACTCAGAGGTGATCTCTGCCTGACATACAAGGCCATGTCCAACCCAGAATTGATGGACATGCTCCACCTAAAGAAAACCTTATCCCCTCGAGCTACACGGTCTAGGGATCTAAACCTCACCACAACAATAAATAGGATGTGCTGGAGGGATAGATTCCTGTCCCAGAGACTTCCCCATATTTTGGAACAAGATTCCAATCTATATTCGGCAGAGCACCTCGCTAACACTCTTCAAAAGAAACCTTGACGAGTGGATGGAAAACAGAAAGTTTACCCGGGGATCACTTCAGTGGCTCTGCTGGACAGAGGCACAGGGAATTAATCTAAGGGGGCAGTGAAAGCCAACACATTCTGGCAAGGCTTATAAATGTCTTTGGGCAGATAGCCTAGTACCTACCTATGAACCTAATAAACTTTAGTTAAATAAAGCTCCCTGTAAGGATGGTTTTATCCCCAAAATATATAAAATTCTTCCAAAAACAGCTTTAAACCTACTTCACAAAGTTTTTAATATTTCACAAAACACATTTACTATGCCACCATCATGGAAATACATTTTCATATCACCCATAATAAAAACAGATAAGGATCCCACAAAATGTTCATCTTATAGGCTAATTTCTTCATTGAACATTGATTATAAAATGTTTATGTCCATATATGCAGATAGGTTGAAGGTATTCCTTCCATCTTTAGTAGATGGAGGTCGTACTGGTTTCATTGTAAATTGAAACACCTATGATAGCATAAAAAGAATAATTACCTTGATAGAATCTGCAAAAAACTTAAATAATAGTCTAACATTAATAATCTTATATATAAATTGTGCCTTCGACTCAGTTAACTGAGATTATTTATTTATACTTATGGAAGAGGTAAAATTTTCTAAAAATGTTCTAAACCTTGTTACACATTTATATAAAGATATTCACGCATATATTACAATTGGCACTAGTATCTCACAAAAAATTCCAATAGCAAAAGGAGCTAAGCAAGGCTGCCCTCTATTCCACTATTATTCACATTAATAATATAACCATGGGCCAATTTAATAAGAGGGGATGAAGAAATTAAAGGTTTTAGGTTAAACTCCAATGGCTCTTCTAAAATACAACTATTCGCATATGATATTCTCATAATTGTGGGAGAAAATAAATCATCAGTATCAGCAGTTTTTAAGAACATGAACATTTTTCAAAGCAAATCTGGATTATCCTTCAACAACAACAAAACAAATTTTCTACCTATTTATCCAAGTAACTATAATTTAGACAACAAACATATAAAATATGTAGCACAAGCAAATCAATTAATATAATTGGGAATAGTTATTAGAAATAACTTAAAATATATTATTTAGTTAAATTATAATAAATGTCTGTTTACACTAGAAGATCTTAAAAGTAAATGGAATAAATTACCTTTTAACATGGAAGAAAAGCTTTCTATTATAAAAATGATTTTACTTCCCAATATACTTTATATTATACAATCAACATATTTACCCCCTCTGAAATCTATAATTAGAAATTTTAATTCAACCACTTTAAAATGTCTATGGTTCCCTAATAAGCCAATAATAGCCTTAACTTGTCATATAAAGGACTGGGCTAATGGAGGTATAGGTTTTCCCAACATAGAACTATATTCAATTTCCTCTGTAATTAAATCTATCACTCTTTTTCTAGATAGTGAATGCACTGCAAAATAGAAAAGATTCTTAGAAATACTATCTTGTGGCACATATAATATTCTTAATTTTGAAAAAAAAAATCAATAGTAAATAACTCATTCTATTGGATATTAAAAGATTATTTTTCAATACAAGTATCTGTAAAACATAAATCTAACTATATGGTACTCCTTTTTAAAACATTTAGAAATTATATGTATAAATATACATCTTATGAATCATGTTTTTCTTCTTCCCCCATATCTTTTAGACAAGGTCTGATGATTTCATTTGACTACACAAAAATGTCAATTTTTGAAAGAGAAAAAAATTAACACATTGGTCCCAATTAATGATAAATGATGAATTTAAATATTTTGATTATTTAAAAGCTGAATTTGATCTAAATAAAACTTCAGGTTAGTCTTACAAGAATGTAGGCAATTTCTTTTAAGCAAATTTGAGTTAATGTCTGAGGTAGTAGTACAATCAATATCTAAATTACTACATTATTCAACTTCATCTATTCAACACAAATCTCCTATCAAAAAATCTATCACAAATATATAAAATAATTAAAAATGATTCAGATATTTATTCCGAAAATTACTGGAATTATTTTTCTATAATCAACAATTATCCTCCCAATGACCAAGATAAGCAAAACATATTAGAATCAGCAAACAAAACCACAACATCAATTAAATGGAGATTATATACATGGAAATTTATGCATTGATCCATTTTAACTCCACACATATTGAGTAAATTTAATAAAAGTAATAAAATATGTTGGAGATGTAAGAATATAGTAAAATCAGATTGGTCACATATGTTCTTTGATTGTATACTCTTAAAGAAATATTGGGAAAACATTAATATATTTTTGCAAGGATTATTCTGAGATAATTTTACTGTATCCAAATCTCTGATATTATTAAGGATACCAGTACACAATTGTATTAGAAAAAATAAATATCCTTTGATTTAGTCTATGCTGACTGTTGCCAGGAAAATCATAACAAGAAATTGGAAATCGGATATTGCTTCCTCTGTTCAAGAATTTAAATCCCTTCTTACTGAAGTTTGCTATATGGAACTATTGACCATTAAGTCTAGATCTATTAGGAATACTTCTAAATATAATATGTGAAATAAGTTATATGACTTGATAGGAAAATAATCTTTCAGTCTCTTGATATATATTAACTTTAAAACATTTGTGAACATCTTTGCAAATAGTTTATTGATGTTTATCTGATATAGTTTGTTTTATATATTCAACCAAAAATTTGTAATTATTTTAAGTCAATTCTTGTCTCTATTTGAAATTCAAAAAAATTGTTTAAAAAAAAGAATGCGAAACTTGTCAAAGATATACAATGCAGTCTCAAAGACCAGTTCTTAAAATAAGCACTGCTGGGCAGCTGTGTCCTTAGCCTGCTTTTCTCACATTCTGTGAAAATTACTATCCTAATCATATAATTCCTTAAATCACTGATTCACACATATAACTTTTGTAGCAGTAATAGTCATCAACCCATAAAACTCTTGCTGGAAAAAAGTCAATAGCATACTATAATGTCTCTCATATAAAAAGCTAACAGTAATCTTAAAAGAGCAAAAACATTCTACTTTGCCAAGCACAAAGACTAAAATCAAGCTTTATGTCAACAAAATCTTGTACCTGTAATATGTAGCCATTTCTTCAGCAATGATGTGTGGAGACAGGCTATAGTCCATGTGACTTATGTTGGGAACCAGCAAATCACTGCATGCTGACTATGTCGTAAGACTGCAGTTGAAGCTTTTTAAAACTTGGCTTTAAAGTCCTTTTCACTTTAATAGACTGACAAATATAATCTTTTCATTCTTGTTTTCAACATTCACATCCTTTTGAACACAAGTCTTTTCTTCTGTAAATCTTTACAAAATGGTTAATTTATAGTACGTAGTCTATAAAAATGATTAAACACATCAGTGCTTCCCCTGAAGTTTATAGCCACATTTAATACACAAAGCTACAATTTTAAATGCGACTTCTTTTCAATTCACCACATCTTTTTTTTACTCCGTTATCAGCGCAATACCCTTTTCACTCTGTTACTCATTCTCTTTCCCTATATTTGACTTATGTTTTATTTTTCACACATGCATTCCCTCTGCTATTTTTTAATGTGAATATAACAACAGCAAGAAGGAATACTGGCTGGGTAACAAACAGGCTAATAGATGAGTCACAATGACAAAGAACAAGGCAACCAGAGAAACTTTCCTAGCTGTTGGAAAGTGACTCAGCAGATGGACAAGGAAGTTCTATCAAGTTGAAGAATGATAAAGAACGTCAGCATACACCACTGATAAATCATGTCAGAAACAATCTGCTAACCAGTTCAGAGGTCAGCAAAGGCAAGAGTGCTTCAGGAAAATTTTGAATGAAAGAAATCTCAAAGAAGCTGCATTGCTCCTTCACAGCCTATGATGATAGAGGAACAACAATCCACCCTAGAACTAAGAGCAGCACTAAGGAAAATGAAGGGAGACATTCATAACTCTGGGCAGTAAAGAGGTATTAGATTCCTATCATACTGCACAAAAGTGTTGGAATAGGTGATATATAATTACGCAGAATAGTTGAAAGTACGATGGGAGATGAGAAATTCAGATTCAGATCACAAAGCAATACAACTGACACAATGTTTGTAGAGACAGATAGTGTAGAAGTAGTTGGAGATGAGGAAAGAGTCCAACTGGACATTCCTAAACTTGGGGAAAACATATGGTAAATCCCCCAAAAAAGCTGATTTGAGCAGTCCTGCAATAGTTCAAAGTCTCAGAAAAATTAGTAGAACTAATGCAGGTTGTGTACAAGGAACCAATGACACAAGTATGAACAGTGTGTGGACTCAGATTGATCTCCAGTGAGAGTGGGTGTGCATCAGGGATTAGCTCTGAGCCCACTACTTTTCATATTTGTGATGGACCACATTAGCAAGTCACTGGAGAGACATCAAAACAGTTGCTTTATGCGGTCAATATAGCACTATAAGCGGACTCTGAATATCTTCAGCAAATGAAAAATGAACTTGAATGCAAAACTGAAGGCACATGGGATAAAACTGAGTGTAGACAAGACAATGGTCAAAACAGTAAATGTGGAAAATCAAAAGTAGCTGAAAATTGAGGTTAACGGGAAAACAGTGGAACAAATTAATAACTTCAAGTATCTGGAGGGTGTGGTTGAGGAGAAGGCAATAACACACAGTGCTAGCTTGCCTTAAATCTGAATGAGGATGTCAAAGTCAGAATTAGATGTGCTGCAGCCAAGAGGCAGGGTTGTTTATATCAGAAGAATACTGAAGAAATTGAAGAGTATGATGTGCAATACAGTAGCGCAAATAATGCTTCTGTATGGCACAGAAACTAGACAGTGAAAGCAGATGAGCTGAGGAAGCCAGAGGTAGTAGAGATGAACTGTCTGAGATGGCTTGTAGGATGCACACTGTGGGACAGACAAAAGACAGGACAGCAGAGCAGAAGCCAATGTAGCCTCACTTGCACAGAAAGTCAAAGAGAACAGATTATACTGGTTTGGACATGTGCAGGGAAACATAAAATAAGTTAGTAGAGATTAGAGAGAAACCAGGAAGGCAAGGTGAGATGAAGACATCTAAACAACTGACGGATGGATTGTATGATGGAAGATCTGTGACAGTTAGGTGTGACTGTTAAACAAAGTAGGAGAGTAGCTCTGAATCAATAGATGTGGCAAGAGTTGATACAAGACCCTATAAATATGTAGAGAAAGAGGGTTGATGATGATGAGAGTTCCTTCTAGGCTTAACAATTTTTGAACTTATGTTTAATGATTATCATTCTCCTTTTCAAAGAACTTAAATGTATTAAATATAAATAAGGCTTCTTTCATAGCAAAAAATCAAATAAATTATAAAACAGAAATAGATTTTTTTTCTAGTAGTGTACATGCATATTAGGAATATACACATAAGGGAACAGAGGCTTGCATATAGAAATAGCTTTTTATGATTTTCTTTTTTAATTCCATAATTTAATATTCAGCTAAGGGAATCACATTTCAAGTTTAAGGATACAAAACATACAGTTATGCAATGCTAAATAAATATGAACGTTTAATAGAAAATGGTGTCATAGAAATTAGTAGGCCAAAGACAGGTAAGAGTTGAATATGGTGCAAAATGGATTTGATGGCAAAGGATTAGAAAATATGAAATTAAAGGAATGGTGGCTTTTTTTCTAAATTAATAATTTTACCAAGTTTTAATTATGTATGACATGTAGATAGCCAGGTCAGCCAGAAACAAAATTTTTAAGGTCTTTTTTGTGGGACGGATAAGCTGAAGCCAGTTCATTTGCTTCCAGTAACATGGGACAGAAGTAAGGATTTTAAACTCCAATCAAAGTTGCCTTAGGGCCTAGTATAATGGTTAATGGCAAACAGATTTGCAAGTGACAGAAGTATGTATGAGAATTACTGGGAAGTACAGTATGTAAGCATTTTTTACAAAGGAAAGAACACAAACTTAAGTTCACTTAAGAGGGAAACTACTTTCACTTGTATGCAGATGTTTCCATGGCAGAATGGGATGTAACTTGTGAGCTATAAGATAAATGATACAATAAAAATATGTTAAGAAATTTAAGTCTTGTAACAGAATGATTACTGTGAATCCCCTGCAGTAGCCCAGTAATCAAGGGGCCTCAATCCTCACCACTGGCAACAGTGGTGAACGTACACATTAAGAGGATGACAAGTACACACAGTAAAATTCAATTACCCTTAAGAACACACAGAGATCACTGTCAGTCTGGGGATGGTTTCTCCCTGTTTCTCCAGATCCCCAATAAGACTCCCCACTGGCACAGCTATAGGGTTGAGATCTCAGCCGAGTGGCCAAACTAAGATCTCCTGCACCCTCTCTGTCCAACCAGTGCTTCGCATCACTACCCAACTAGCTGACACACAAACTCTTTGAGATTTGATTTATATACAAACACACACACACACACACACACACACACACACACACACACACACACACACACACACACACACACTCCTGGGAAAGGCTGGCACAGAATTACTAGCTATACTTCCTTCTACCCAAATTATAAGGTAGTTTCCTCTGCCACCAGCCACTACTTAACAGCTACTTTAAGGCCCTTAGCAAAGGGTTTTCAATCCTACTGTGCAATGTTCCAAATGGTAGTCTGACCAAGAGCAAGGCTATTTAGGAGTGGCCTATACAGTGTCACCAAACAGGTATGCAAGTACCCTAAGAGCTTAAATATCTCTAAACAGACCAACCACAATTAAAATGTTTAAATATATTTAATAATACATAATAAAAGAATAAGAAAATACTCAGCACACAAACACAGTTACTTCAGATTTCAAAATTACGGGAAATATTTAAAACAACATTACAGGACAGTTTCAAATAAATAAAGAAAACATCTAAGCTATACTTTGCTATATTTCTATCTGAATCTAAAAGAGTTACTATGCCCTGAAAACTTACTTACAGCAACATCAAGCAGGCAGAAGTGCAGAAGGTGGTGATGAGTAGATGTTTCCAGGTCAAAGACAAAATACAAAATGCTCTCTCTCCCAGAGAGTTCCTAAATTAATATCTCAAATATTGCTGCTGGGATACTTGCAGCATGACATCACTTTTTGTCACCTGACTTCAGTTCCCAGTCTAAATCTCCATTGTAGCATTTGACATCTACTTGTGAAAATATATAGACAAATGCTTCTGCTCAGAGCTGTGCAGCTGCTGGAAGTCATAAAGCAATAAAACACTTCCACATCTCAATCCTAGCAATTACTTCCCTTTCAAGACAATACAAAAAACTTCTAGCTTTAGACATTGCATCTACTACAGCACTGAAACTGAGAGAAAACATTTTTTGTTTACGGCCCAGCTATTAAGTAACTTAACATCAACTATTCTTAAGTTTTTCTAGTTAATCTTCTATTAAAATACATACATCTAAACAATTACAATAGTATATAAAAATATCTCTTCAGCACACATATCTATGCAATATGACATACGTTTCTAATATAGTGGCAACACCAGCAATTGCATCCTGCTGATATCCACGAATGACATATAACTATTTACAAAATTCCAGATAGCTAGGCTGGTAGTATCTCCTTTTGTTACATGTCTATATAAATCATATTAATATTCACAAATGAGATATCATTATTTACAAAATTCCAGATAGCTGGGCTAGCAGTGTGACAATTACATTTTTAAAAAATAACAGGTAATAGCAGGAAATGTGTGTGAAATATCTGTTAACTCATTTTTATTTGCACAAATTATGTGTCAGTGAAAGTCATAAACATAAAAATGTGAAAAAGAGAGAAGAAATACATATTACTTGGCTGCTTTTAAGAGTTATATTCACAGTTTTTCTTAACTGTGAAAATTTACTTGAAGTTCAGAATTTTTATAATGAGAGAAATGACAGATGAACCTTGGTCTTTGATACAGGTAACCATAGTTTATGCTTGCTAACAAAGAGACATAGACGTCATGGATTATAATGTTGATAGTTATTAAATACTTAGTCTAGATTTATATATGTTATTGCTATTTGAAACATTAAATGTGCTGTGCCCACTAGGTTTGGAATAGCTGTAGAGAATCCATAAAAAAGGTAGAGGAGACAGTCAAAAGAAAAAAATACGAGCAATGTAGTTGCAGAATGTTATGAGGTGGTTAAATACAGGAGTACCAGGTCAATGAGTTTAATGCTGGAAACTTCTGCTGTGAAATGCATGCATTTTTGCTCATTGTTTGGATGGAAAATATAACTGTTATGTAGTTATAGGTCTTTAAAAGATCAGTAAGATGCTTAAACAGAAATGTTAATTCAAAGTTCTATCAAGTAGTGAATTGTGAAGAGTAATATAAATTCAGGTATAGATAAATAAATGTACAACTAGGGAAGCACACTGATTTAATTTTATGGACTTAACTGAGGTTACACTTTCATTAAGAGGAAAACAGCTCATTGAGCAGAGTCATCGATTGCATAGAGAGCTGTGTCACAAACTGCATGCATGTGTCTGTAAAATAACAGTCCTATTATTCTTCCAATAAAAGCTGCAAGTATAGCAAATATCCACCTGAAGCAGGTTAGGAAGATTTGGCATTTTACTTTGCACCCCCCACAGCTGGCCATTAGTGGACAGTGTTGCCACTCCTCACCAACCAAATCTACATGGCTCTCCTAACTTACATGGACTTAATCTGACCTGTGCTAATGACCAGTGAGGAGAGCAAGGCATCCCAGTGCATCATCATAATTTTTCTGGGGGGGGGGGGGTAACCTGCACAAATATACTACAACAATGAAGAAAGAGAACAGACAATTTTAATTGGGATTATACATTCATTAAGAAAAAAAACAGCTCAAGTTGAACAAAGATGTGTATATTGCATAGAAAGCTGTAATACAAAATGTTTACACTTGTAAAATAAGGCTCCTACTTTTCTTTCAATAAAAGCTGTGGGATAGTTAACATCCAGTTGAATGAGCAGCAGTTCAGGAAAATCTGTCTTTTTTTTTGCACCCCTGTAGCTCAGCATTAGCTGTAACCAATGTCAACCCTTATCTACTGAATGTACAAGTCTCTCCTAGCTTCTACAATAAGGATGTACCAGCATATAGTCCCACCTCCTCAGTGAATCAGCCAGTGACTACCATTATTTCCCAGTAAGGATAATGCCTCTGTCTGCTTCCCTGTCTCTACTGTAGATTGAATGAGGGGAGCACCCAGGGGATTATATTTCCCTTCAGTGATGAGCATACTTATCCCTCCTCTGCCAATCCCCTGAGCTGCTAATCAAATGAGAGTCTCCTGGTTCATAGTCAACACTTTATCCCTCTATATCATGGTGCTAAGATTAGGCATCATTTAAGCTTTCTTCAACAAATTCAGTAGCCTGGTGGCTCAATTGTTAATTCAGATAAAGACAGACAGATATAAACAAAAAAATTCCTGAGTACAAGGAGATATAATGTTTTTTTTTTAAATGATTTTAGTTTTAATAGCAACAGAGATTTACTGATTAGCAAAGATAATTAACAGCATATAAGGTACAGTTTGAAACTACTCATGATAAGGGCAAAAAGACACGCTGTACACTTCAAGAATGAATCAGAAACAAATTCAACAGCTTTAGCCATGTTGTCATAAGCATATTATGACCCACCCTGGCCTATTGTCCTGAGAATATTATGAAATAGAAAGAAAACATTTAATGCCTATGCCAGCCACCAGTACACTTGTATTCCTTGTTTCATGTGCTTGAAGAGTTGTTTATGTCCTTTTACATGCTCATTTCAAAATAAGCCATGGTGGTGCAGCAGTAGCATTGTTGCCTCACAGCAAGAGGTTCTCTTGTTCAATTCTCGACTGGAGCACCTTCTGTGTGGAGTTTGCATGTCCTCCCCACGGTTGACTGGCATTTGAAAGACATGTGTAGAATGGGTGTGCCTTCACTGAAGGCTGGGCGTTGAGCTAGCACCTTGGCACCCATAAAAAATCTGCTGCCAATCATTAGCGGACTGGAGTTCTGCTGTGGCAAACCCTAAAAGCCAAAAGAAAAACAGCAGTATGCTCATTTCAGAAAAAAAAAATAATCCAATTTAAGCATGTAACCCTTTTGAAGATCCAGTAGTGGGCAGTGCATACCTCTATTTTTGAAAGCTGTCAAAGCCTCATGAAAACTTTTATAACATGGTGCCTAACTCATACAAAACTAGTGACTTAACAAAAGAGCTGTGGTAAATGCTTTGCTTAAGAATATTCTGTAATATGTTTGTACCAATGACTTACACAGTTTATCTTCAAAATTGCCTAAACTTAGTAGATTCTCACCTTCTCAGAAACTTTATTACAAACAGAAACTAGCCTCATCATTGCTCTTTTTTCTTACTTTTGTTCTGTCATCTACAACTTGTGTGACTGTACATGATTTCATCCTATTATTTGCTTCAATCTGCAGTCTCAGGAAATACATTTTATCCCATTTCTCAAAGCCTTGCATCAAGAAAAAGCACATACACATTGCTATAGTGACCAAAGTTTTTTGAAACATATAATCAAGTAATTTAAATGTTCAAGTGTTAGTTATATTCAGTTATACAATGACCCCCCCCATTAATATTCCAAAATGTGCACGGTGATTGGTCAGCATGCACGTTGTAAATCAGAGTTATAGTAATGTAAAATGGTTCGGTCACCCAGACTTTTTCCATTAGTAAAAGTCTTTTTTTTTTTTTACAGCAACGGAGAACGCAAGATCTCCGTTGCTTTTTACAACCTGTCTCGCTATGTTAAACAAGTTTAACATAGTGAGACAGCTTAAAAAAGTAACAGAGATCTTCCTATCTCCGTTGCTTTTTTTAAAGGTGTCTCGCTATGTTAAATGTCTTTAACATAGCGGGACAGCTTTAAAAAAAGCAACGGAGATTCTCTGTTGCTTTTTTTAAAGCTGTCTCGCTATGCTAAACTCCTTTAACATAACGAGACAGTTTGTAAAAAGCAACAGAGATGTTGCTTTCTCCGTTGCTTTTGCCCACAGCTTTGATGTACTGCGTAAGCATAAGCATGTGCAGTACATCACAACTGCCGCAGAATACCAGACAGCTGCGGAAGGGCAGCAAGGAGGCATTATACAATGCCATTATTTAAGAAAATTAATTATTTTTTTCTTAAATAATGTCATTATAATAATAACCCACTTCTGGGTGTGGGTAATGCTGGATTTACCCACGGTTGTCTTTGGCCACTCAGGCTTCGCCCTCGTGACCAAACCACACCAACCATGGGTAAATCCAGCATTACCCACACCCAGAAGTGGGTTATTGCTATAATATCATTACCACGTAGCACCAGGCCAGTTAGCAAACATTACCACTCCCCTGGCATGCCAATCCATACTGGTGCTCATAGGCACCAGCCATGCAATTATAGATTTGGGTACTGTATCACTTACACCTTACTAAGCAGGAAAGTCTAGCCAGCAAATCAGAGGAGAAGTTAAGACAGCAGGCCACCCCACAGCCATCCACCAGGCTGATTCACAGCCTGTTTCTCCAAGTTCCTGGCTGTCTCATAAAATCAGCTGATATGTTGGTAAACACACACATATCTACCCATCAATTGCTTTATGGCAGACTACTTAGGAAATGAAAGTCTTGAAAGTATACAAACATCATTAAATGACCGCCAATGAATAACTCCCTTTCTAGCTTGACATAACTTATTATATTTTTACTTATAAATTGTCATGAATTATTGAGTCATATTTTGATTAACTAAAGATAAATTCACATTGAACAAATCTAAATCAAACTGAGATAATATACTCCATAAGGAGCAAACCATATGGGATTTTGATCTGTAATTCCCTAAATTCAACAACACTGATCTGCAATATGTGAACCACACTTGACACTCTGTGGTTAATACATTTCCTGGCTGACTCTATAGCTGTTGTGGTTATCACCTGTACCAAACTCAGGGAATAATGGCCGATCATGCAATGAATGAGTCAGCGAGTCAGGCAACACAGACCTCAGCTTTGACAGTTCAGGAAATATACCAGATAACAAAACCGTCTTCAGTGTGATGCCCAAATTATTACCACCCATGTAAACAAGGGGAATCTGAGAAGAACGAACCCAATACAACAAATCTTCCACTGCAGCAACTAACGTGAAGACCTCTAACTCAGATAATTCTTTCACATCTACTTCAAATTCTGATGGTTCCAAACCCCAAAGTAGCACCATTGGGTCAGGCAGCTGCCCTTGATGCTACATGTACAATGAAGGCGTGACCCACAATGGCTATCCTCACAGCTGGTAACAGACGCACAAAGAAATTAGCGTATGTAATTTAAAACTGAATCAGAGGGCAATGCTCAGCTCTCTTTATAACCTGCACCGATTTGCCTTCATGAGACAAACTGGAGACCTTGCCTATACACAAGAAATGTAATAAATAGCCAACCAAAGGTAGATTCTGATTTACTAATGTCTTTCAGAAGCACTCATCTAAGTCCTTAGATATCATATATCATCCAGAGAGCAACTTAAAAAACAAATCTTTTGAAAAAGCAGCTTGTAAAATGTTCTAAAGGGTACAAAGCCAAGGAAATGGGCATAAAATTGTTAGAGAGTACCTCATCCAGTCATACCTCTTGACCTTTACTCCTTTGGTCAGTTTTGGACCTACGAACTCATACTGATACCGATTTAGAGGTGAAAAGTCAACCTCCTGTCAAAATAGGGTTAAAAGCAATTCTTTAACTTTGAAGACACCCCAGTACAAGCAACAAAAAGAATTGCAAAGCAATATAAAACTATCGCACTATGACATTCTCTGCTATTCTAATAAGCTGATTGCAATAGCTTTTCTCCTGTAGACCCCCTAGCATCTCAGGCACTGACCAAAATCTCTCTGAACATTTTAGGATCCCACTGATGAACCAGAATTTTGTAAAGTCTGGCACACCCAAAATCATGGATCTGGCACTGACAGCAGCCAAGTGGATAGTTGATGGTCATCAGTGTCATACAGAAAAACTCTGAAAAGCATGTAAAATACCCCCATATGACTTTCCTGTACTATCAGGTCATGATTTGTAATTGAGCTAAGTAATAATCCAGACACCCATACCCAAGAGAGGATAACCCTAGGTTCTGCCTGAACATGCAGAGCCAATCGACAAAACAATGGGCTCTATAAACAAGATCATGCATCAGCTAAAAAGTGTTGAGTTTTCCTAGAACATGCTTACCTTTATATAGATTAATTTTTAAGCTGTGCAAAACCAATAGCCTCAAAGCTAATTGCACCCAAATAGACTGATGTTTTTCTGGTTAGCAAACAAATCTGCCCAAGCCACTGATGCTACTCAGATTGGCATGATTTCCAAAAAAGGGAATTTTCTTATGTTCTTGGGACCAGGAAGCTGACCAGGGCTTGGAAAACCACCTTCCTTGGCAAAAGGCTCTGACTCCCAATTGTCCAGCTGCATCCCTGAAAAATACAAATAGGTCAGAAAACCATCCCTCCTGCCACAAAGGCACACCACTAAATCAGGCAAAAATACTTCCTACATGAATAGCATTTTCATGATAGTAGTAGTCACTCTAACCCAATGATGTTTACTCTTTCCTCCCCTTATCAAATTAATCACAGATCTGGTGAACACTCTGCCTGGGAAACTGCCCTACAAGCTAAATTAAACTGGCCTAAAAGTTCCACTGTTTCCTTCTCTGGGACCTTTTTCTTGCTCTTGAAATCATTCAAGCCTTTCTTTGAGTTCATGAGCCTGTCAGTAGGTGATTGAAAAATGGAAGCTTCTGCAGCTATCTCCAACCCTTGAAAAACTAGAGCTTTTACTGGATCCATCAATTTCTTTGCCGCTAAGGGGTCATCTAGTTCTTCGCAGAAGGAGAAGACAGGTTGTAGACCAAGTGAGCCCTTATCCTCTATTAAGAAATCGAAGTGCAGCCTGGTTGGGGGGGATTCATTCCAAGCACAACTGTAGTGCATGCTGAATATTTTTAATGTCATACAGGCCATTGAACGATTGGATGGCAATGCAGTATCAAAATAATAAACTCCACCACAATGAATGCCTAAAAAGGGCCTGTCCATGGGCCCAGACAGGGAATAAGTGAAAGTGGATTTTATATCCAACTTACAGAGCCATAGATTCTGAAACCTACCTAGTACTTTGATAGCATCATCCAATGATGCATAATGCACCTTGGAGTCTATTTCACTGATGTTATCATTAATAGATGGCCACGGGGGAGGAGAACAGATGATTTACTAGTCTACACTCCCCTGCTTTTTTTTGGTAATAAACCCACTGGAGATGTCCTAAAATCCAAAAAGGATGGATTCTGAAAAGGACCCAACATTTGGCCTGGTGCAACCTCTTTCCCAATTAAACCCTAAAGAATCTGCTCCATTTCTGTGAGGTTAGATTCATACAGACAGGGAGGGAGGAAGAAGCTGAAAATTTTAATGGAAGAGAAGGAAGCCAAAGATTTAATGGAAATTAAAGCCTAAAACAAGTTGATCTCTGGACAGTTTATTTGGGTGATCTTGCAACAATAAGCAAAGTACTCTAACCTTAATTTGGGAGTGAGTGGGTCTACCTATATTTTTGACCTTTAAGCAAAATTCAACCATGACCCCCCCATGCTTCCCCACTAGTCTGTTTAACTTGCTCCCACTTCTTAGTTGGCATTTAACTTTCCACCTTCCCTGACCCCATGCCTGTTAGTTCACCTCTTCATAGTAACATTTAGCCACTGGGTGACTCTTCACACAAAAGGAACAAGAATGGTTAAAGTGACAGGCTGGCCAGGTGTAGAGACCCCTGTTGAAGGCCCACCATGACTTAAGCTTATTCTTTCCTTCATACAGCACTAGGTTAGCAGGAAGCTTGGGCCACGTCTGTCATCACACTCAGCCATGTAGCTACATGATGCTCACTCCACATTACTTACATATTGGTTGCACATAGCTCCCGAAGGTTTTGGCCATAGTGAAACCACCCCATCTCCCAACATAGGCAGCAAGCGTTCTTGATGTTGAGATAATATGGCAAGAGTTGGAGGGCTCAGTGAAGTTCCTTTTCTGTAATGACAGACATATAATATATAAACCCCACCTGCCAATGGCCTCAGTTATGTAATCAAAAACAACTGCTCTTTCTGCCACAAAGTTGCCAAAACTGCCAGATAAGCTGTAAAATCCACTACTTCAGCTTACAAGAGCTGTTGGATGCCATCCTGATCCACCAAATGAAAAATATCCACAAACTCACCTTTCAAAATCTTATCCTTACCTGGCAAGCAAAACAGTCATCGGCCTATGTATAAATATCAATAGACAGATGGATAGATACATAGATATATCTATCTAGATATGTTTCTCTATCGATATCTTAACACCCACTGATCTACGTATATGTGTATATATATATATATATATATATATATATATATATATATATATATATATATATATATATATATATATATATATATATATATATATATATGTGTGTGTGTGTGTGTGTGTGCGTGTGTGTGTGTGTTGGCCCAATCTCCTCTCAGGTACCAACACTCTTCTTGACCTAGTAATAACCATTATAAAACCCATATGATATTCATAAACATGATGCTGAATGGATACAACAATCAGTTGGCCCACTGTAAATTAAGCAGTATTTGTAGAAAGTTTGGATACTATTGCAAAATCAAAAGCATAACTAAAATCTAACCAACACAAAAAAGTAACATAACACTTCCTAGTACATATAAATGTACAAAGATAACACAGTTAAAAGATTTTCTTAGTGACTCCATGAATCATTTTAACAAGATTATGATTTTATTGTGTCTCCTTTGTGGACAGTCTTTACTCCTTTTCCCAGTAGCTGGTGTCACTAACATTTAGTCAGCATTCTTTTTTTCATCTCACTTCATGACATTTAATTAACACTTTTTAAAATTAGTCTGGCACCACTGATGGAAATTGTAAATACTGAGCTGGGTGGAGAAATAAATCTTCAGCAGATTTCTGGCTGATGAGGTCTGTACGCAGCACTGACTAAGCTTTGTATTCCAGTTTACTCATAATTGAATGGGGCCATTGGTGATATTTCTGAATGGATGAGATAGGCCAGTACAAGAGACATGGCCTACTGTTCAGCTATTTCCAAATGTTTACATGTTTGAGCATTAAAGGTGCACAGCACTGCATGGTACTACAGTGTGTGTGTGTGTGTGTGTGTGTGTGTGTGTGTGTGTGTGTGTGTGTGTGTGTGTGTGTGTGTGGGTGCGTGGGTGCGTGTGTGCGTGTGTATGTGGGTGTGTGTGTGTGTGTGTGTGTGTGTGTGTGTGTGTGTGTGTGTGTGTGTGTATGTGTGTGTGTGTGTGTGTGTATGTGTGTGTGGTGGGAAGGGTTGACTCAATGCCTTACATATGACTTTTGCCTTTAGCTTACATTTCCACCCCACTACTTTATCAGAATGTGAAAAATGATTCATCGCTTTTATGAAAAATTAAATATAATATTGTTTAAGTTATATTAATTGGTGAGAATTACAGGAACTGATTTCCCGGTCTGTGTTAAGGCCAGTGTCTCATCTTAGGTCACATCACATGACCTCCAGTACACCCCACAAATGTTCATCCTATAGATCTAGCTCTCGAACCACTTCACAAAGGGAAATATACCTCTTGTAAATATGTGCATAGCTCTTTTGCAGCCTATGTCTTTCTTTTAAATTTAATTTTCTAATGTTAACTCATTAACACTAATAATCAGTATTACTGTGTTTATAGTATGATTCTTATTAACAATTGTATCTGAGTATTGTACAACTATAATTTATTTGTAATTCTTGTTGTTTATCTGTAATACTTGTACTTATTATCTGATTGCACCCTGGGATGGGCTACAAACTGACCAATGCCTAATCCTGCTAAACAGATACATATAGACTATTTTCTTGTACACTAAAGTGGAAGGCAAGTAAGTAAGCACATGCATAAAAATAAATAAATCTAAATAAGAAATATACAGTGTTATACAATGAAGGTTTATTACTATTAAAAGTGCGCATGCTGATCAAACAGCCCAGTACATATACTAATAGAAAGAGCTGGCTGTATTGTTGAGTGGTTGTATTGGTACATGCTCAAGAAGGCCATTTTTCTACATTTTATGAGGTACAGGGCAAAGTATTAATAAAATCAGGGATGTTCTGAAAAACTTTGGAGAATTGGAAGGTATAGTTATTTCTAATAAGATCAATCATACTGACCATAACTACCATCTTTCCAGGTTTGCAGAATGCCCCCCAATTTTCTCATATTTTTGCATTGTCCTTCATAAAATTTTTGATTTTCTAGGAAATCACTAAAGATTTTTGTCACTCATTAATGCTAGAAATTAGACTTTATTACTTCTGACTGATCAGAAAAAACAAAACAAAAAAACAACAAAAAAAGCAAAAACAAAAGAGAGAGATTGAGAGAGACAAATTAGTACAACTATGCTTTCTTTTCCATTGCCTCTCTTGCACTGCACTGGTACATTGTGCAATGTTGTTGATATAGGTGCTATATGCACACTTAGTACATAAGAATAGATTGGAAGAAGTGGAACAACACTAAAGTGTCATTATGCAATCATATTTTTAAGAAAGGTAAGCAATTTCTTTCCTAAACAATGCACATGTTGTTGTAAATAACCTGAGACATTTTTCTCTAGGCTATATGAAGAGAGACATGATGGAGCTCTCAGAATGTGTTCCATGTTGGTATAATCCTATCACTGAGTAGCATTTTACCATCCCTGATGATGATGTCACAATTTGAGCAGAAGATAATTGAGTATTGGCTTAGTTTTTGGTGTCATTCCTAAGGGGTGCAGTATCTGTCATCTTGGGACGATATGGCTGACAGATCACACTGTTTCGCCAGGGATGGTGTTTACTTATCCCCTTTAGGCTTTTGAATATGAATATTGGCTAAAACATTGCCCTCCTCCAAAGGGACTTTTTTTTTTTTTTAGTTTAGTAAATGTCATCCTGATATGAGTCTATATTACGTGATCGAACAGTGAAATGTTAGAACACGTAATAATCTACCCCTAAATGTCGAACTGCGGAATGTCAAACGGTTCAATGGAGATCTCCGTACAGTGCAGACATGGAAGTTTTCCATTGTCTGCACTGTAGTGCGATCTCAGAGTTGGCATATTTAAGTAGCGGGGAGTGTGGGGGTGCAGGGGGGCTTGCCCCCCTGCTTAGAGCTTTTTTGTGGTTTGTTTGGATGTTTTTTTTCCTGTTCGACATTACGGAGTTTCGACATTGTGGGGTCGATTCTTACGTGTTTGAACATTTCACTGTTCGATCACATAATATAAATGTTGCTGATATACCTTCCAACATTGCAATGTTATCCCAAGATAATCTAAAGGTTTTACTCCTTAATGCTATGAGATTAAAAATGCCACTGTTTGCAAGCTGTCTTCACCCAAGAGAATGTAGACATCTGTGTAGTTATGGGAACATGTTTTAAAGCTACAAAGAGCATCTTGGCTGTGCAAGGCTATAATGCCTTCCACACATTTAGACCAGTTACTGCACAGGAAGGAACACAAGGTGAAGGTGTTTCAATATTCATTAAAAACAGTTACACCTCCAGACTGGTCAAGCAGGATGATTTACTTGAGCTTCTCCATGCCCATCTCAGTATAAGCAAAGTCCATACTATATCATTGCAAGTTATAGGTTTTCTTTGGTGACCCCAGACACCCAAACCACAAACCTAAGCAAACTGAATTCACTCGGCATTAAACCCAGTGCTGTAATCTTGGGTAACTTCAATGAGCCCACCATAAATCGGGAGATAAACATAATTTCTAATACACAGGCTGAGAGATTCCTGGACTTTGTCTACATAAATTCTCTGGACCAGTAAGTCCATACACCCACAGAGACAATAATATATATCCTTGACTTGACCTCACAGACATGGAGGAACTCTACACCCAATCATATGCAACGTCCTCAATTGTCAGGTTGGACCATAAGGCCATATACTTTGAACTTAAATTAAAACCTGTGACCCCTATCCCCTGGCAAAATTTCAAGCCCCCACCCACAAAACCATGTGAACTCCACTGCCTGTGTGAAATTGTTCACAGTGACCCTATACTGTCATGTAAACAGCTGCACTAAGGTAGCCATACCTACCTGAAATAAGCACAGAACTAACTCCAACAACAAGCAACCCTGGTATAGTCCCAAAATCAACAAGCTGAACAACCAAAAGAAGAAAACCATAGTCAAAACTAGGAAGTGCAATACCCAGCAGGGCAGGAAACCCCTCATCAAGCTAAATAACCAACTCAGGAATCTTATCAAGTCCACCAAAGGCAAATTAGACATCAAGACAGCCTTGCAGTCAAAGAACAGCAACAGCAAGGCCTTCTTCAACTATATCTGCCACCTTAAAGGTAATACACAACTGTGTGCTAAACTCATTGTAAATGAAACCAACTATACAGAGGTACAAGATATAGTAATCCTACTGGCAGATACATTTAGTTCCAGTTTCACCCCCCTTTCCTCCCATGATGCCTCTCAAGAGATAGCCAAGGAGGTTATGGCCAAACCTAGCACTAGCAATTAAGTCCTCACTGTGCTCTTGAAGGCAAAAAAATACTGCATCTATGGGCCCAGATAATACCCTGGGGTTTCTCCTAATTCCATGAAAAAATGACCCATTTGCACCCTTTAAAATCACATTCAACCTTAGCCTCCTAATTGGCTTCATGCCTAGTGAATAAAGAACTGAATCAGTTATCCCTTTGCACAAGGGGAGGCCGGCTACATACACATAAATCTGACTAGCCTCATATATAAAGTCATGGAAAGAATTGTCATGGATATTAGAAATAAAGACATAGAAAACCTTCAGACACTGAATTCAAGTAAGTTTGAGCTCATCAAAGGCAGACTGTGCCTACTCAATCAAGTGGATGTTTTTTTGAGAAATTCACCAATACTATGGACAGGGGCAAAATAGTACACACTGTCTTTCTTGACCTGGCCAAAACATTTGACATTATTCCACTTTTGGCATTGTTGGCAACCTCACAAAAGTAAGAGTGAACTTATATGTCACCCATTGGATGGCCAATTGTCTCACAGAAAGGACACAATAATTTAGGACAAGATACTCTACCTATGTGAAAGGGTCAGTCTCTAGTGAAGTGCCTTTGGGCTTGTTGCTGACACTGCTCTTTTTTGGTATAGACTTTTTTGAAATCAAAGCTAATGCTGCATTCTCTGGTTGACCAAGTCTGAGGATGAATACAAGCCAGGTGCAGTGACATAATCCCTTAAGGAAACCAATATCCACCAAGAGAGCTTGTTGCAAACTAATTGGTGCCAGAACCATGGTCTAAAACTGAAGAATAAAAACTGTACAATAGTATATTTTGGAAAGTTGGCCACTGCCTGAAATTACCGCATAAAAAAATTTACCCCTAAGCCAACTAAGTGGTCAGGGACTTGGGGACATATGTGGACAGTGGCTTGATCTTTGACCATCTGTTTACTGTTAAAAGGAAATCATTTGATATTGTGCAATTTATAAGCTAGGATGTGTCATCCAGGTCCAAAGATGTCATTATCTTGCTGTACTCAACCCTTATTATGCCAATCATTAAGTAAAATGCTCCTTCAATATGCCCCTAACCAGGCATATGTAGAAACCAGAATGCCATCAGAGGTCACAAAAAGAATACAAGGTGTTAACTATATGCAAAAGAGACTGCCTCAATGCCTAATCTTTATACTCTGTCTCCTACAGAATACTAAGAGGTAATCCGAGCAACAGGTTTATCCGTCATCATCTGCTCCAAGACTGATGGACTTGCTGCACATCCACAAATCTAGCAGCATTAGAAATACCTGAGTGAAGACCTAAACCTTGTTTGCAACATAAATAGAACATGTTGGAGGAACAGGCATGTCTTAGAGACCACACCTATTCTGGAACAGGCTTTCCACCCATGTGAAGCAGTTAGTCCTTGATGTTATTGAAATGAAACCTGGATCAGTGGATGAGAAATTGCAAATGTACCCTGGCTTGGCACCTATACCCCTGTTGGACAGAGGTAGCTTAAAAATGCTCTGACACTCAAGCCTAGATAGATGCCCCTGGGTGTTTTATCCTGCCATTTACAAATGGGAAATCATAGCTAGTTTTAAAAGGACCTCCTAGGGCCATTAGCGTAGTACTCAGTTATTAAAACATGAACCTAGAGAGGATGGTTTTGGCATAATGCTTAAAGTCTTTACCTCACAGATAAAAGGTACAGGGTTTGATTCTGACTTGTGGTTATCAGCTAGACTAGTAGCAGTCTGTGGACTGATCGCCTAATATCTATCAATGAATGTACTGTATGTCATTGTATAACAGTAATAATCCACTCCTGTGTATGGATATCGCAGGATTTACCCAAGGCTGGCTTTGTTCTCTTGGCCTTTGCCCTTGAGGTCAAACCATGTCAACCATCTGTAAATCCTGTAACACCTGCACTCATTCTTAGATTACTGCTAAATTATGCACAAGTAATACACTGGGTGCAAATAACAAGTAGTTTACCTAGTTCCACAGCTGGGTTATCTAACACCCTGTGCTTGTTGTTGATGTAGGCCCCCACTCCATCAGCCCAAATACAAAAAAAGTTGCTTACTCTGTAGCAAGCCAAATGGTACTATTAAGAATAATGAAGTGCACTTCCTGATCATACCTCCTAACAGTTTGCGCCTGAGGTAGCAGCCCCCTTTGCTCCACCCTTTCTACTCTACTTAGTTTACCCACACTCAGCCATTAGTTAATGCCAAAATACACCCTCTAAAGTAAACTGTCTAACCATCCTACCTGCAGTTCCAAATGACCACAGCCTTATTACATTCAAATAGCCATGAAAAGTATCAAATTACAGACAAAGTATGACCATTAAAGTCTCTGTTCCATGACAGGAGTCAATATTCCTTCCTTTGAACTTTAGAAAACTGACTGGTATAAATCTATGATAACTCCTATGCCCTCCTGACCCCCTCCCCAAAAAAAAAATCAATTTATTCTTAGATAATATAAATCCTACCCCAAATTCTGATGTGACTTCACATTTAACCATATCAGATAATCTTTTCTTTGCAACTTATTCTATCTTCTACAAAACTGCTCTCAATTTATTTTGCCACTCTCACATCACCTCCATTTCTCTGACATGAAAAGATGTATAACTATAATATTTATACTATGTATATATTTATATTTATATTTATACTATGTATAAAGATGTATAAGATGTATAAAAGATGTATAAAGATGTATAACTGTTTAATCCAATTATTTTCACACTTACAGCTTAAGGGTGATCTTACTCGACTTGTTTTGCTTTCACTGTATATCATTTTAGAATATTGCAGCACATATTCATTACATCCATACTTTGTTGCCAAT
The DNA here is from genome assembly GCF_019279795.1 of Protopterus annectens. Taxonomy (NCBI): domain Eukaryota; kingdom Metazoa; phylum Chordata; order Ceratodontiformes; family Protopteridae; genus Protopterus; species Protopterus annectens. Next base: position 1,453,064,480 of record NC_056741.1, read on the forward strand.
GACTGTATCCCACTATTGTATTTTACTAGAATCTTAGTTATTTCTTACTTTAACATAAATATCACTTCCTTTCTATCTGTTCTGTTCCTGGCTTAGACTAAAATTGGTGATGAGTGACCAATGCTCTACCCCAGGTAACACATTTTAAACCAAAGGAATAAAATTAAAAACAAAACATAAACCAGTGTGGGATTATTAAGAAACTAATTAGAGTAAGCACTGAGGGCTGACATAAATGGAAATAAAAGTATGAATGCTAATTTATTAATTTGTTAATTTGGTAAACCCACAAGACACAAACCATTAATGGGGTGACTTCCGGGGCATTAAGTGGCATGCAGAGTTTCTCTTTAAGCAAATATAGATCAAGGAAATCAAACCCTGAAATACAAGATAGAGCTTGTTAGCAGCTCATAAACTGAAGTGGAATTAGAAAAGGTAAGAGTAGACAACACACACACACACACACACACACACACACACACACACACACACACACACACACACACACACACACACACACACACACACACTAAAACCCCAAAGTTTGCAGGGGACAAATCTCATGCACCCCCTGTTAATTATATACAAATTCCAAGATTGCACTACAGTGAGGAAAAGGCAAATTCCCTGATTCCCACTGTTGCACGATTTCAGACAGCAGCATTTCTCTTCACTTTTCTGTATTCAAAATTCTGAATTTCAGCTTTTGAAGCTCAGCATTTAGCTGATCAATGTTATGATACATTATATGGGTGTATTTCACATTTTATATAGATAGATAGAGAAAACTGACTTTGCAATATAGATCCTAATTAACTGTCCAGTGTAGTAAAACTCATTACACTGCTTTGTTTAAATACATACACAGCAAAACAGAAACAAAAAAAATACACACATTTATTTAACCTGCATTTGCCTTAATATTGCTACACATGCAAGTGTACTAGCTTGCATTGCATTTAAAGTGTTTTGCTACTGTTTTAACTGCTTTTCTGAAAAAAAAAGTTCTAAACTTGTTTCCTGCCTTTCCTGTAACTAGTCTAGTCCAGATACAGATTTGTTCTATCCAGGATTGTATTTTTAAGTTTCTAAGCCCCCCAGACTTTTCTGTGTTGGAGGGAAACCTTCTAGCTTATCAGTGGGAATGGTAAGCACTAAGTAGCCTATTTACCAGAAGAGGAGTGGTTTCTGGCCCAGAAATTGTAGTTTATTGGCCGTTTGGGCAGTTTTTCCATATCTTTCAACTTTCTGTTTTAAATGCTCGTGTTTGCACAGTTTTGTGCTTGTTTAAGCTCTGCAGATCCAGTTTTGGCATACCGAAGACTACAAGAGCAACAGGAATGAGAAAGATATACTTTAAGTGCCTGCATTTTGATTTTTTTTTCATAATTTACTGCTCTCTGCACTTGTTTTTTGTAGTTTTTAATTTATCTGCATTTATTTAAATTGTATTTGCCTTAATATTGCTACACACTCAAGTATGCTAGCTTGTACTGCATTTAAAGTGTTTTTGCTAATTTTGCTACTGTTTTAACTGCTTTTCTGCAAAAAAAAAGTTCTAAGCTTGTTTCCTGCCTTTCTTGTAACTAGTTTAGTCCAGATACAGATTTGCTGTATCTAGGACTGTTTTTAAGTTTCTGAGACTTCCAGACCTTTCTGTGTTGGAGGGAAGCCTTCTAGCTTATCAGTGGGAGTGGAAAGCACTAGGTAGCCTATCTACCACAAGAGGAGTGGTTTCTAGTCCAGAAATTGTAGTTCTTTGACCATTTGGGCAACTTTTCTATCCCTTTCAACCTTCTGGTTTAAAAGCTTGTGTTTTCGTGAGTTTGCACACCGCACAGCGGCACTCAGCTGAGGTAAACTATTACTGGTGTCAGAAAGTTTGTTCTTCAATTTTTCCCTTAGAAACTGCTTGTTCTTTTACTTCTTGCACTTCAAATAGCTTAATCAGCTAGCACATTAACAGGTTTTTGTAGTATTTAGTGTAGCACACTTAGATGCTATCAGCACTAGCTGTTCCTATGCAGTAACAGCACCAGTACTTATTAGTTATGACCACCCCTTCTGGTATGAGTGTAGGTCAATTTCCTGTGCTTTCTCCTGCTAACCTGGTGCACTTGGGCATTCTGAGACAGTGTGGCAACTGTCTAATATACACAGATAACCCTCTCCTCTTACCTCCCAACACTCATACATGTGAGAGATGCACTTATATCACTAAACTGGAAGCAGTGTATGCTCCAACCAAGACTGGACTAGCTGGTCAATGAAAACGGTCAACACCTGCAACTCACTACATAGAGCACAGAGCCCTCCAAATTACCAACTATCACAATCCACACATAGAAACACCAACCATACACCTGCCTTCACAGAGGCTCTCAATAAAAATGTACCCAAACAACAGAGACCCCCCCGAGACAGAAATACACTCAACCATCACAACACAACACCAACCTCAGAACACATAGCTCACCACCACATTGTTCCCCTTAACCTAAGCCCTTAAGGCAAAACACTTTTCCCAATGTAATAATCATAGGAGACTCAATTGTGAGGCACACTGATGTCCCACTCATTAGGTTGAACAAAGAGAAGGTGACAGTCAGTTGTCTATCAGGTACCAGGATCCTCCACATAATGCATGCACTCAGCTCACTCCACAACAAGAACAAATATGACTCGGTTATTGTCCATGTGTGTTTGAATTACCTAAGACGTACCTCCCTGGACTACCAGAAAAGCGATGTGATGGAACTCTTGGATTATGTGGCTTAGGCAGGTATGACCCTAGCCCTGAGCAGTATTCTACCATCACCCAGAATAATACCACAGTATGAGCAAAAAATGATTGACTTCAACAATTGGCTAAGTTTCTGGTGTCATTTTAAGGTGATCCATTATCTGTCCGCCTGGGATGACATGCTCGACAGACCTAGATGCTTTGCCAGAGGTGGCCTGCATCTGTCACCCCTGGGATTGCAGGTGCTGGCTAAGGATCTTGCCACCCCTTTAGTGCCTTTTTTAGACAGTGTTCCAAAGACCAAAATTCTACCATAACAGCTACAAATAAATGCAATCTGAGGGTCATGCTGCTCAATGCTAGAAGTCTAAATCTCAAGATGCATTCGCTCAAAGCTCTCCTCAAAATGGAGAATGTCGACATCTGTGCTGTAATGGAGACCTGGTTTAAAGAGGCAGAAAACACACTTGCACACCCAGGCTACAACTCATTCCATACTTTTTGGCCCCAGAATATGTCCGGAAGCTCAAAAAGTGGTGGTGTCTCCATATTCTTAAGGATATGCACACCTCTAGACTGGCAGTGCAGCATAATGCATCTGAGATACTTCAGATACAACTAACACTAGGTAAGATGGCAATAAAAGCCATAGACTGTTACAGAACCCCAACCATGTCTCTAGACTTTCACTCCAAGTTCCTAAGCACTCTGGAATCTATCATGGTCCAACCCAATACTCTCATACTGGGTGACTTCAACTACCCTTCCATCAACTGGGAAAACTATTCAAGAACCAATGTATAGGCCCAACCCTTTCTGGAATTTATCAGTTCCAATGCCTTGGACCAGCTCATTCTGACCCCCATAGAGGAAGCAACATCCTCAACCTGGTTATCACCAACATGGGAGACCATTGCTCCACACCTATAGTCAATTACTCCCTGGTTAAATCCGACCACAAACTGATCACCATGGAAATCTCCATCTCATCTACAACCCCCGCTAAGGTGATACCCCTGAAAAAACTTCTCTAAAGCCGACTTTCGGCTCCTAAAAACAGAGGTGGATAACTTCTCAGCACACATGCCAATGGAAAATACCTGCATGACTGCTGAATCATACACCAATGCACTGCACAGGCACGTACACAAATGCATGGACCTTGCCATAACAAATAGAACTAAGACTCTCTCCTCCAAAAAAAGGAAGCCAATCTGGTGGTCCCCAGCAGTCAATAAACTCTACAACAGAAAGAAGAAACTGTTGCAGAAAAAAATGAAGTCACAAGACTGGAAAACCTCTCTTATCAGTCTTAACAAAAAGCTGAGATCCCTTATCAAATCCTCTAAAGCCAGCTATGAAGGCAGAGTTGTGACTGACACCAAAAACAACCACAAAGCCTTCTATAGATATATCAAAAACCTCCAAGGCAATACCCAGATTTGCTCTGAGTTATTGCACAATGGCACCTCCTATACTGAGCCAACAGCTATAAACAACATACTGACCAACAGATTCAGTGTGAAATTCACACCTCTCCCCCTAAGGGCCCTGTCACAATACCAGAAGAAAGTCTGGTATCCACCATTTCTGTGGCACAGATAAACACTGCATTGTCCAAACCCAAAAATACAGTGTCCATGGGACATGATAATATCCCTTGCTACATCCTACATGAGCTACAAAACAAACTGGCACCAAATCTGTGTGCCTTGTTCAATCACAGCCTTAGCTCAGGCTATGTCACTAATGAATGGGGAACTGCTACAGTCATCCCACTCCATAAAGGGGGAGCAATTACAGACTCTGGGAACTATCGCCCTATTCGCCTGACGAGTCTGGTATGCAAAGCTATGGAGCACATCATCATGGACCTGCATAACAAAGATATAGGCAATCTCCAAACTCTTGACTCCACACAATTTGGCTTTGTCAAGGGGAGAGCCTGCCTGCTGAACCTGGTTGACTTCTTCGAGACAGTCACAAAGGCTGTGGATGAGTGTAAGGCAGTTCATACAGCCTACCTCGATCTGGCCAAGGCCTTTGATACCATTCCCCACTCAAGTATTGTGGATAAACTCACCAAACTAGACATCAATCCTTACATCACTAGGTGGGTTGCAAATTGGCTCACAGACAGGACCCACAGAGTGAAAGTTGCAGATTCCAAGTGAGACTGTCGACCAGTCATGAGTAGAGTCCCACAGGGCTTGGTCCTGGGCCCTCTCCTATTTGCCATCTACTTCTTGGAAGTCCAAGCCAACAAAGAAGGACTCTGGCTGACCAAATTCACTGATGACTGCAAGCTAGGAGTCATTATCAACTTCCCCAAGTGATGCAGACATTCTACAAAAGGGCCTCTCTGAGACCAATGACTGGTGTTGGAACCATGGTCTGAAGCTTAATGCCAAAATATGTGTTATCATCCCCTGTGGAAAAAACTCAGTTTCCATGAATTACTACATTGATGGGAGCCCACTGAACACTAAAGGGGCCATAAGAGTTCTGGGCAGCCAGTTCGACAGCCACCTCACCTTTGACCACCACATTGACACTATAGTCAGAAAGTCCTTTTACATGGCACATCTTATAACCGAAGGTTTCACATCCAGGAAGAAAGTGGTCATCGTCCCTCTCTACTCATCCATCATTCGACCACTCATCGAATATAACACCCTGTTTGGCATGTACCTGACCAGACACCTACAACAGCTGGAGAAGCCACAAAAGTACCTCACAAAAAAGATCCTAGACTTTAAACACATGTCCGACATGGACAGACTCAAGAAACTTTAGCTGTTCTTAGTCTCTTATCATCTACTTAGAGGTGATCTCTGCTTGACTTACACAGCCATGTTCAACTCAGCCCTACTTGAAATGTTGCACCTAAAGAAATCCCAATCCCCCCATGCCACATGCTCCTGAGATCACAACCTCATTATCACAATTAACAGAACATGCTGGAGGGACAGGTTCATCTCCCAAAGACTGCCCATACTCTGGAATAAGCTTCCCATTCATGTCAAGCAGAGCACCTCACTGGCCCTCTTCAAGAGAAATCTTGATGAATGGATGGGTAACAGAAAGTTCACCCCAGGGATCACTCCAGTTTCCCTACTGGATAGGGGCACCATTAACTAACATCAGGTAGCACAGTGCATGGGCAATTTCTTGGGGACTAGGCTTGTAAAGGCTCCTGGGCCATTAACCTAGTACACATCTATGAACCTATGAATACGTTTTTTTTTTTAAGAGAGGGCAACCTACCCAAAACCTTCAATATGCAACACACAGCAGTGGAGAAAAAGGAAAAAAATCTTGACCAATTGTTATTAGTCTTGAATGAAAACATGAAGGAATGAGCAACTACAGCATCTGTTATTTTAACCACAAACAAAGCTGCCTCATCCTGACATCCAACTGCCTTCACAAAAAAAAAAAAAAAAAAAAAAACATTCAGCGCATGCCTCAGTAAACCACTAACTAGAAATGGTGTAAGTGGATCACACAGATTCCCTTACACACTACTTTACTGAACTATATTCAGACCAATTTTCTGCAAACACCGATGAAATGGATTTTGATGTCATGTCGCCTGCATCTCAATGTATTAAAAGATTTGACGTATATTGTCACCAACACACTTTCCCCCATTATGTAAATGGGCTCATGGGTGCTATATATAATTATATCTTGATTTGTTAACAGCAAAAGAGTGACATACAAATGACAGACAGAATACAGCTAATATACAAATCATTGATACACTAAAGACACATAAAACATTGAAAAGGTCTGTCCCACTATCAATAAATCACAGTTAAAAACCCATGTCAAGTATCATGCCCTTTTACCAAACTTATTTATATGGGCTTTAGCTGCAGCTTTTTTTTTTTTTTTTTTTTTTTTTTGCATCTTGAAAGTTGCATTTATTTTTACATGCAAAAAGGATTTTCATTTTATTATAAACCCTGTTTATAGTTAAGTTCCACCACAGTGGGCTATTTTTAAAGTTTGATTTTTATTTACTTTGGAGGGGTCACCTGCATCACTGACTCATGCATAGAATGTGGCAGTTAAGATATTCCACATAAGCAGTGGCAGCTTCAGGTTTGAAGATGATGTTACTTTAGCCCAGCCATCATGTATAAGAGTGCTTCTGGCCTCATTTTTTAAGGTACATACACTGCATGCAAATTTAATGGCTGCAAGCATTGCTCTGCTCAACCATCTGACATGCATGGCAGGTATGCTACATATTACAGATTGTTTCTTTACATCTTTCAGTAGGTACTCTTATCAGCAATATTTCAGGGTTTCCTGTGGCCTCAGATATCATCTGCCAGCAAAGCAGTACACATATTTGCGCATCATTTGTATAATCTGATAAGAAATTATTTTCTTTTTGGTGAGCCATAGAGGTTTGACACTTACTGCAAACAATTTTTATTAAATATGGCATAAATTTAGAATTTTCAAATTATTTTCTATAATTAAAATGACTAATTGCTTAATATTAGTATTCCACCCGAGGAGGGGAACAGACCATGCAGCAAAATAATCTGCAATCTCCTGTGAATGACAGACTACTACAAATAAGCTCCTCTGCATAGCTATATTTATTTAAGTTAACAAGCCAGCTAACTAAATAGAAGATGTGCCCTTACTTTAAAAATGTTTTAGCATTTCAGCAGTACAGATGACTATATTGTACAATGTACAAGATCCACATTTTCATTCCAAGCAACAATACCTTAAGCAATAGCCATATAAATACATTTCTGTTTGGTCATATCAAGTGAACGGACTTCTGCGTTGGAGTACATCATTGAATACTTGCTGTTTTTGCATATGTATATAATCATACTCTCAAAAGCCTATCATATATGGCTACTCCTACACAATTTTTTGTTCCCCCCATTGCCTCATGCCTTCTGGGTCTACTTCAGTGCCCTCATCCATCTTTGAATTTGTGAGCTCCTTCTTTCATCCCCTTCCATCCCCAGACTAACTCTGATTCTAGACTGGGGCCAGCATGAGGAATGGGTCTTGCCAGCAACTGCTTTCAAGGAGGAAAGATTTGTTTTATATTTTGTTATGACCTACATATTTTCTCCCCCTCTGAATTTCACTCATCTATTAATACCATCCAAGGGCTACTCCCCTCTATGGACGATGTCTCCCCTCAGGGCGCATCAAAAAGAAGAATGAACCCTCCCCTCAAAAATAGATACACCCATGTCTCCCTATCAGAGCATCAGATGTTAGAACTGCTAATCGAACCCAGGCTGCCTGGGCCATATCTGGGGCTTCACCTCTCCACACCATGCTTCTGGCTCTTCTTACATTATTTCTTACTACTACAACCACTAGATTATTGGAGCACAGAATTACATGTTCTTTACACATTTCTAACATACCTTTTGATTGCATTCCTGAACATATTAGTTGTAATTTATCATTAGTAAGTTTGTTATATCCATTATCAGAATTTGATTCTTCGCTTCAAGTTCACCTTCCCTTTACTCCATTTAATGAGTTCCCCCGTTTCTCTAACATCAAATCCCACCCTCATAATAACCATATTTGTACCACTCACATAATTTCCAACACTGCTATTTAACATTTTATGATGCTAATTCACTATTCATGTTCTAAAGTCAGTCTGAGTATCTTAACTTTGCCTGCAACCTGAGATAAGTATTTCAAATTGACCTGTGGGTCAAGGAGTTTCACCCAGTGGTCATGCATTCGATGATGTATGAACTTTATGCACAACAGGTGAAATGTAATAACCTCAGCACAGTATAACAAAATGTAAAACAGAAACATAATTATGATTTCTAAACTGGTGGAGAATTGTGGTCAAGTGCAGAATGCATTTAAGATCACTAGAAATGGATATAGAGAGAGTTCATACTTTTAAAACAGCATCACTCAGTGTTCTCATTCAGTGTGTCAATTACTGTATATTTATTTTCAAACTGAAAATGCAGACTGCTTTATTCTTAATCTACAGATTTACATTTCTTTATAATTGGCATTATTTTCTATTTGTAAAGAGTCAGGTAAACTGGAGTTTAGTTTTCATGAAGCTCAGCTGTTCTCCACTAAAACTGTTCAAATATTTTAAGTATGGAAGAACATGATATAGGAGTAGTTAACCAAAGGACAATTAAGTACATTCTCGGTTTCAAAGACATTCCCCCGGATTCACGAATCCTCCGTGCAAGACTTAATAAGTCTTACTCGGAGGCTGCAGTTGAATGGTATGACATCAGCGTGCCATGAAAATGCATGAGGGCACTCTGACTCAACCGTAAGTCTTACACGGACGGTGTAAGAAAGCAGGGGGCGTGTTTGACTGCCGAGCAGTCTAAATGTCTACGCCCCTGCAAGTGTTTAAAACTAAACAAAGCACACACACAAGAGCGAGTCCGCTGAAATGTCCCTGCACCCAACACCACACTCCCTGATATTGTAAACCCCTATCACAGTTCTAAAATGCAAAACATTTAATATTTTTTTTTAAATCCCCAAAATAGCTGCCCGTATTTGCGCGTGTGTGCGCTGGTGTGCCCATTGTTTAGCTAGAGTAAGCAATTCTGACATGGAAGAGCATAAGAAAGAATGTTAATGCAAGTTACACCAAATAGCAATAGCATAATGGTAGAACGTTTGCACAAAGAAGAGGCATTCATGGTTCGAGTCCCACCACTCCCCTTCCTATTTATTTTTTAAATCAGTATATGAAATAATACCTGACAAGTATGTTTAAACATTACTAAAAAGCAGTGAAATTGCCATTGTATCAGTGAACAAAATAAATATTTTAAAGGATCCTGATATAAAATTGTCTGCAGTTAAGCAGCACTTCTCCCAGTGCAATAGAGTTGCCCATAGTTTCATAGCGCTTTACCCAGTGCAATAGAATTGCCCATAGTTTAATGGCGCTTTACCCAGCGCAATGTGTTTGAGCGGACATGTGCGCCGCGCCAACCAGGGTACCATAGGGCACCGAGGAGCAACGTAGAGCAAAGTTGCTTAAATGCAGCCACACACCCTAGCCTGTCTGGATAGTATGAAAATAAAATGAATGACAAAGTTCGAACCCAGGACTCGGTGCATCAGAAGCAAAGTACAGAACCACTAAGCCATGACAACATAGGGGAAACAGCCACTATTAACATACATATATTTACGAATGGTAGTTTAACCATTACTAAGCAGGTCTGCAGTCAGCCGAGAATTTTACAAAATGCCCAATCACAAAAAAGTGTGGGAAATGCGGCATATTTAAGCCCCACAGGCGGGAATACACACCATAACTGATTGTAGCTCACATCTGCAGTTAGAATGTCTGGTGTCTAAGAGGGAACACGCTTCCAAGTGCAATGTTGGGGCATTGAGGAGTCCAAATACATGGTTTGGCTCCTTGTCCACCATCACGAGTCAAGACTCCTACAGGGCCAGTTCCAAGGGATGGAGTACAAGGCAGAGGCTTGGAACCGGTTAGCTCGTGACCTCACCAGTGCCACAGGCATTCCTCGGACTGGTGAGCAGGTCCGTCACCACCATGCAGACCTGACGAGACGAAAGCAGGACCACCTGAACTAATGGATACAGGAGGCCCATGGGATGCGGGATGCCCCACAACTGAGTATGTAGCCATGGAATGCAGTATGTAAGAATTGATAATGGAGTATGTATAATGGATAGGTATGTCTCAATATCACTTCATTTACTTTATAGCTGCAGGTGACCGTGCTATGAATCAGCAAGCCTATCCTGATAGGCTGCTAAGGCTGCACCACCATGCAGGTTAGTGATTATTATGCATGTATTGTTATATAAAATATGGGAAAGAGCATGAAAGAAAGTGTTGTAGTCCAACATTACAGCCATAAAATTGCCTGAATAAGTCCTCTGCATGTACTGTCAGATAAAAATGTCATTGAGGCAGAAAAAGAGTGTAGAAACCCATTAAGAAAGGTAACATATGTTTGGAATAATATCTCTGCAGGCACTGTCATATAAAATAAGTGAGTGAGCCTGAAAAAAGATTGTTCTAACCTATTAATAAAGGTATAATATGTCTTGAACATGTCTGCCATATACACCATTAAAACAAATAAAGGAGTGAGCCTGTGGAAAAGTGTGTAATGTCATTAATAAAGGTCTAAAACCCAGAGTGTGTCTGTGTCACAGAGTCTGAAATGTTGTTACCCTGTTGTTATCCAAGTATACCATTGCAGTATACAAACAGTACTGTTTGAAAAGGTGCTGTCAACCCAGAGTTGTGCAGTCCCATATAAAGTGGGTGATGGAAGTACTAGTAGCCATGAAACATATATACAGTCCACAACAGGCAGTTACTGGCTGGCATGAATAAGTAAACCTGGCACATGTGTAGCATGTTATTTTTTCCCCAGAAATGTGAGTGTGTGTCAAGAAATGCAGGGTTCTGTACACATCGAAGTGAAAATGTCATGTGAAAACATCCCAGATATGTAGATAAAGAAATAGAAATGCAATCAAGAAATATGTAGCAGCAACATCTGCATCCTGGACAGTTAGTATGTCAGATATAGGTCAGGCATATATTGAACTAGCCAAACCCATTACACAACCTAATGTATGGTGGCAAGTGTAATAATACAGGTAGGGGATATACACTTGCAGTCACTAGGAATGTAGTGTAGACTAAAAGGTCATTATCAGATGTTAACTGAGGTTTTTTATACACCCTACTGTATGTGCATATACCATGCAATTTCACACCTCAGTGGGTATGTGTAATCTTAAATATTTGTTGGGACATATGTCCTATTGTTCTATAAATATTTGCATTCACGTTGATGCATGTGCCCTGTTTAAAAACCACAATCATGGTGGCCTCTTGCTACCAAACATCCCTGCATGCTGTTGGAATAACCACTGTGGTTCAATATATGCATGTGTTATGCTTGCTGTTCAACTGTTGTACCCTTGGTGTGTTGGGTTAATGGGAATATTATTGCATGCTGTTACAACTAATCTGGAATGCTGTTTTGCTTATGTTGTAATTAAACACACCTAATCACAGAACGTATGGGAAGGCTGGTCCCAGCGGACCCCCCTGTCCCTTCTCAACCGGCGAGTGCACCTGGCACCAGCAGGTCTGGTGCCCAGCCCGGGCTCCCCACCCCCATTGGTCCTGTGCCACCTTCGGGTGGAAGCACTGCAGGGGATGGGGCTCATCACCCGTGCAAGCGTGGGCGGAGAAGGGCCACCTGTCACCCTTCAAAGGGTCTGGGCTGTGGTGCGTAGGGAGATCCAGCGTACAGTCGCTGATCCCCTATGCCAGCTTGAGGCGAGAGTGGCACGTCTCATGGGTGAGCCTGCCCATCCTATGCAGCCCCCGGCACAGCCACCCTCGGGGCTGTGAAGGTTCAGTGGTGACTGTCCATGGGTGGGGATCTCAGTTCCACTGTTACCATCTGTGGGCTCATGGGCTTCCGATTTCCAAACATCTGACCCAGTCAATTGTGTTCACCCATCCCATGTGTCATACACCGCCCCTGTATGCGTCTTGTCTGTCTTGTCTGTTTACCTTGTAAACCACCAACGACCAGCAAAAATGATAGTGAACACGCAGTAATGAAGAAATAATGATTATTTATAATTCCTCCAAATCCAGACCGGTTTCAGCTATTCAGCCTTTATCAATGAATACAATAAAGTTTTTTTGAATGAAATGTAGCAGCCTGCATTTATACTAGTCTCTAATTACCTGGAAGCAGTATTACAGCACCACCCAGTGGCTGGAGTATCAAAGTGCATATTCCTTCTTGATTAAAGCATATGACCAGTGACATAAAAAAGCCAGAGGTGTAGATATTAAGTCATATTTTTAAAGATAAAAAACAAAGTTCTGGAAGTAAGCCATCATATGAACATACATACACTAAAAGAATTCACCAGTGCCAACACCAATCGTGTATTTAAAACTAGGGTATTTGGTAATTGCAGCAGTACATGGGTTATTTACTTAGCTACCTGCCAATGTAAAGCTTTTTATGTTGGTCAAACCTCTAGGTCTCTTAGAATAAGGATGACAGAACATCGTAGTGACATGAGGAACAAAAAAGAAACAAATGCTTTATACAGACACACGATACAACATCCCAATGCCCAGTTTATGTTCATGATCATTGACAAAATTCAGGGAGATAGGAACAACCAACAGGGTTGGCACACCATTTTAAATCACAAGGAACAATATTGGATAACCAACCTTGGATGTTTATTTTCCCCAGGTCTGAATGACCATCTGTGAGTTTCATAGAATACTGGAGGATTTCATAATCATGGTCACAACATCAAACATTTATATAGATCAAGAATCAGCACGAACCATTCAATGGTGGTTAGGCCCACCAACGCTCATATTATACTCTATAAAGCATGATAAAAAATTGTTCAGGATACGAATATGTATATGTACGGTTTGGTATTCGTATCTGGTATGATGGCTTCAAACATTGAGTATTGCACAATTACAATGTTGAATTTGTATTATCTACAAGCATATTATTTCTATTCATTATAATCTATAATATAGCTGAGAATGAGGCCACTATATTTTTTGGTCTTATTTTGTAATATATTATATGATCAGTACTTGGTTCATTATTATTTAGTTCTTTTGAACATGTGGTTATCACCCTTTAAAATATATATATACTAGTGGTATATACTTTCTGCTTTTTAATACTATGATATGCATTCATAAATATTGACTATGGTATTGCTCTATTGCCTTGTAATATGTATGTTCATATGATAGCTTACTTCCAGAACTTTGTTTTTTATCTTTAAAAATATGACTTAATATCTACACCTCTGGCTTTTTTATGTCACTGGTCATATGCTTTAATCAAGAAGGAATATGCACTTTGATACTCCAGCCACTGGGTGGTGCTGTAATACTGCTTCCAGGTAATTAGAGACTAGTATAAATGCAGGCTGCTACATCTCATTCAAAAAAACTTTATTGTATTCATTGATAAAGGCTGAATAGCCGAAACCGGTCTGGATTTGGAGGAATTATAAATAAATAATCATTATTTCTTCATTACTGCGTGTTCACTATCGTTTTTGCTGGTCGTTGGTGGTTTACATTGTTGGTTTGACCCTGCACACCATCCTTGCAGAGCGTATGGTTGTTTGTTTGTTTACCTTCCCAACCTACCTCCCCGGACATACCTACTTCCTCTACCTCACTTCCCACTCTCACCTGAAAAAAAAAGGGCAATCTGTACCCACAAAAAAATTACGCCCCATACATAGCTGCCCATTTTGCACACATGTCCATCAGACAAACATGTAAGCTGATAATGAGAATTGGCAGTACAACATACTTTGTTGTCCTCACCCCTCTCCCAAGGGTGGAAGGTTTCAAATTTCACTCCAAATTCATTGTATATGCACAGCTGTTGCTGTTAAAGAAATGGGCAGCTATGGACCTTCCCTACACCCATCCTGCATATCCCGAGCTTGTTTACCTACTGTGTGTCCCTCTTTGTGCCCCCTTTTTCACCACTTTCCTATCCCCCCATTTTCTTTTCTTTAAAAGAAATTAGCGCAGGGGTTAGCGAGAGTAAGCACTTTTAAGCAGTAGTAAGCGGGTTTAAGCGAGTGTGCTCATGTGTGTGCTTAGCTAAGCTTCACCCAAACCCACACAAACTTGCTTACAACTGCTTGAAAGTGCCTTAGTCACTCTATGGCAGGGCCCTTGTTCTGCTCAGCAGCAAAAGAAGATACCTCTGCCAGTCTCGAAGCCAAGAACATTGACACAACAGACTGCATGAATTACCACTAAGCCACAGCAGATATACAAATAACTTCGTTCTGAAATAACTATATCATGCATTACAATGAGGGAATGTAAATGAAAATTAGGAATGGTATAACACTAATCCTTTTCTGTGGGTCTTTACCAGCAGTGGTTGTGGAATTGCATGACATGACTGTGAAAGGAGAACCAGCCATCCTAGCAGGGAATAATGTTACAGTAGCACCTTACAAACACCACACAGTATCAGACCGGGATTAATACTGGCCACAGGAATACAGTGCAATAACTACATTTGTATGGCAGTTAATTGTGTAAGTGTGAAAAAATTACATACTCCCATGTATCCTGTGTTAGAATTTGGTGGGGTGCGTACATGTCTACACTAAGATGTGTGTACTGGAAGCAGCAACATTCAGGTTTGAGTACAACATGCATATCACTGGCTACAACCCTAGCATCAGATAAAAGACATATACCAATCTTCAGACTGACACAACGGTGTCCAGAGCAAACAAGCATGGGCCCCACCTTGGAAGTCTGAAAGGGCTATGCCTACCTAAACTAGCATTTTATAGCAGTGGGCTGCAATCAAAGTGAGTAATGCAATCACCAAACAGCAGGCTGCATGCAATTACTGAATGGTGGGCAGCAACTGGTGCAGAGGTTGTCACATGCACAAGTGCAGATACATAGAAAAGCAGGCTGTACCTGCAGTCCACACATGCAATTATATCATTGCAGGTGCTGTGAGATTGAGTGAGAGAGAGAGAGAGAGAGACATGGACACAGACACAGACATAGACACAACTGAGACAGAGACAGAACAGAACAGAGTGAGAAACAGAGACAGAACATTGAATAGAGGGTGAAACCAAAAAAAAAACACCAATAAAAAATAAAAACTACAAAACCGTAACACATGGAGCAGGGAAGTACTAAGGTAAGGTATGTAACTCACATGTATGCATTGGCATGTTGTAGATGTTCCTGAAGAGTACTCTACACACTGCAAATCATCCATGTGTGACAGCAGTATGTATCTATCTGTATCTGCACATGTGCATAGGTCAAGGGACATACTGCAACTGTTAGTGAAGGGTGGACAGATATCTGTCAGTGAAGGTTGATATGTGCATATATCCATGTAGGTCGTAGTGTGTGGCTTAGAAAACAGCATGCAGTGCACAGGAGCGGCCGTAGATCAACTGGTCCCCTAGGCAAAAGGGCTCCATGGTGCCCCTACCACACTTCCTGGTGCCCCCATCCTTGTCGTACTACACCACATAAATAGTGGAAAAGCACCCCTGCTACAGCGGCGCCCTAGACGGCCGCCCATTTGGCCTATGCATAAGGCCAGCTAGGGTAGTATTGATAATTGTCATGTGGTGGTTAAATGCTGTGGGACAGATGTGTCAGATCTGCTGTGTTACAGCCAATGGGGCCTGCTAATGCAACAAGTGCTGAGGACACCCACATGCATTCTGCACAACACTGTGCAATTTAATCACATACCTGTACATCCCACAACTGTTGCATAAGTGATATCCCCACCATAAAAGGTGGACTGTACATGTGCCTATATGTACATCCATGTAGACAGCAATGGATGTGTACATGTATGTGTACAGATATGCATGTATATAATATATATATATATATATATATATATATATATATATATATATATATATATATATATATATATATATATACATACATATACATATAGAGTGAGAGAGAGAGACAGAGAGACACTGGTTCATATGTACCGTAACAGTTGTGTGGTGACCAAGGCACGGACTCTAGACAAGTGTTGATACTGCAGTGCCATTCCACCTTCCCAAAACAGTGTACCCATTAACTACCACATAGGTAGAGATGTACCTAACAGTGAAGGTGTGATAAGGGAACATGGGACACAGGTGGACAGTAGCCTCTGCTTTGATGAAGACAGTGCCACACTACACCGGTAATCTGTCTGTGTGGTATGTGTCATGACAACAGGTGTGTCAGCTATGGACGTATAGGGTGGAGTTCCCCTGTACTCATCACAATGCCCTGTGTGGTATGTACGTCACATGACAACTACACCAGGTGAACAGGCCACAGACAGACCCCCCCAGAGGGTAATACTGGCTGCAAACAGATGCCCTATGCAGACTGACTCACAAAATCACAAGTACACTGTATTGCATACTGGTCACACAGTGGTGACCTCTGCCGGACATACAGAGGTATGTCACACCCACAGCTGGGTGACAACCACCATGGCAACATATCACAATCCCTCTGGGATAAATGCTCTAGGGCCCTAAACCTTGTCAGCTCACTAAACGGCAGATGCTGGAGGGATAGGTTCCCATCTCAGAGATATGCCATACACCAGAATAGACCACATACTGATAGCAAACAAGGCTCCTCCTTAGCAGTTGTTATAAATACCCCTGATGATTGTGTGGGAGAGTAATAATACACGCCAGGAAACACCTCTGTTGTTCAGATTGGCAGGGGCAAGTGAAATCAAATTGCATGTGTGTCAAAGGCCAGGGTAGCATATGGCTAGGCTGCTATAGGCCCTAGGGCCAATAGCATATTACTTACCTATGACACTATGTACTCACACATGTACTTAATGCAATAGCTGCTATGTGACGTTGCATAAGTGTAACACTGAATGTGTGCAAGGTCTGTAAAGGTGTGATAGCTTAGTGTGATGTTGTATATGACTTGGTAGTGCCTATCCTAGCTGTGAGGACAGCAACTGATGTGTAATGTACTGTTAGACAGACATAGTATTACGGCAGATGATGTGACATAGTTCTCCATTGCCGAATGTGGTGTCTCATTGTAGGCTAAAGCAATACATGTATGCTTAGTGAGTGGTACTGCTGGTGAATCCATCACCAATATGAACTGTAGTAATACCTGATGCTGTAGGCCTAAACAGCACAGTATGGTGTGTGTTCACATTGCTTGAAAACACTGTCATGTGTGTTTCCTGTAGTCTCCACAGAGGACAGAATGCAGACATAATAGTGTGTAAGTAGTGGCATACAGTACCATATGGTACACAGGTAATGTTCATCTGTGTTGGTATACAGTGGTGCGTTGTATTTTTGCTTGATGTGTGTGTGATTATGCCTGTACAATGGCTGCGATCATATGTGTGCTACAGGGTAAATGTGTGTATCCAGCAACATATATAGTCTGTTACAGCAGTATTCCACCTATAGTAACAACTGGACACATCTGTTAGGCAGGGCTATGGCATCAATGACTAGGGTGGTTGATTGGTACTACTGTACCTGTACTATACATCCATTGCAATGGATGACATCTCTGTTCATGCATCGGTGTGATATACACCCCTGTCTTGAGGTTGTGCAATGTGTCACAAACAGTGTGTCAGGTACTATTGTATAGGGGTGTGATGTATAGAGTCTGCCAGGCAGTGTTAGTTAGTTGTGGCCTGAGAACCAATAAGTGGTATTGAACGTGTGCAACATCTGACAGCCAATAGGATGGTATATATGGCAGTAAAGTGATATGTGTGGGTAAAGGTATAAAGTGTGACACAGGACACTCTCACACATATTGTTCATATCTTTTTCATCCAGATGGACCACCACCACAACCCAGCGTATACAGCAGAGGAGGAAGAGGTGATATGCAACAGCCTTTTGCAGCAGTACACAATGCTCTTCTCCAGAAGTGGCCAGCACCAGCAGGAGTGGACTGCACTGTGGCAGAAACTTGTTAGTCGGGTAAATGACATAGGCATGCATAACCGGACATATGAGCAGGTACGCCATCACTGCAGTGATTTAATTAGACAAGTCTGGTGGCGTGCGTCTGATATCCAAAGACAGCAGCTTGCCACAGGTTGAGGGGTGGCCAACATCCCCCCTTCACCAGAGTGGAGGAGCTGCTCCTAAGCGTGGTGGCTCCTGGACAACAGCTACAACCACCACTGACATGTGTTGTAATGGAGGCCGGAGCCACCCAGCACATCCACCTGGAGCAAGCAGGTAACATGCCCAATCTGTAGACTACAGTTAACTGTATTGTTAGATTATGTGTCCATGAGATGTGTACTGTGTGTTTAGCAGTTCAGCTGCCTAGTGTTGTGCAATACGGATAGTTTGAATAATATCCCTACACCTACACCTGTGACTGTTGACTGCTGTTGTACTGCAGTTTAGCATACCCACTGTAGCAATGACACAGTTGTAGCCACTGATGAACCCTCTCATATTCTCGTAGGTCCCTCTGGTGTGACGGCAGGGCAGCCGATCCATGCTGGTGAGTGTGTTATACCTGCAATGTTGATAATGAAATATGCATGTCATAGGTGAGGTGTAGGCCATGTACACGTAACACAGCTATGCATAATGCATGCTGTGCATGTTTGCTGTGAGATGTTGCACAGCTCAGTAATGTCAGCAGCTGCCTCAATGACATGCAATACACAGAGCATGACACACAGTTGTGGCAACCCCGTACTGCACATTGGCTAGGCATAGTTGCAACACCTGTACACTACATAACACATTGATCACATGCAGTACACAAAATCATGCTACATATGGCATAACCACACACCCGCTGTAAGGTCACACATCAGTATCCCACATGTCATCCACACACACATGATGTACCTCGGGGGTAGAGGCCTATCATGGGGCTATGCAACACTCTTCAACACATAACAGTCATGTGAGGCAATGCTCCCTACTGGGCACCTCATACACCCATGTACAAAGTGGCTGTGTAATAGTAAACGTATCCATGGCACTGCATTTCAGGTACAGCATGCTAGGCGGTGGTCTGTCACACAGAAGTAGCTGTGAGTGACCACAAGATGCATGATGATGATGATGGCACATGATACTACACCCCATCCAGTTACAGTGACCACAGTACTACACATAGCAGTCTTTGCTGTCCACCTCATTGTTCTGTATGTGCAAACATATGCACCTATACACACCATGCATAGCATGTTGTGTGTGTGAATACATATGCTAGTATACACATTCTGCACATCAGTCGCCATCTGTACAAAGAGTCACATATATGTCCTGAAATGCTATTGGGTGTATAGGTCACATGACACACATTGGGTATGTGTGGTGTTTAATGCTGTAGTCATGTAGCATGCCATGTTGTGGCTGGCACTGACATATCTGCAATATGTGCCACACTCACCATAACCACTGTACAATGTCCATGTCAAGCATTGGCATTCCTTCATGTCTACATGCACCACTCATCCCATATCTGTACATTGCATGCATTTGCTACACCTGTGCCCACTATTATGTGCTATGGACACAGACACTGTCTTCAGACATGGCAGTCTATGTGTCACACAGATAGCACATGCAGCCATGGTATGTATACCATTGAGTGATGGTGCACATGACATTGCAGAGCAGATAATACTTACACAGCAAAGTTGTGTCCATGTACACACTCTGTTCCAGGGTGTACCCAATCACTGAACAACTACACACATGCAATGCATCAAAGCCGTGTATAATGTCATTAGATAGGGTTGTCTACACTTACACTGCATGGTCTTGAGCAACACATATTCTGCATGCTGACACGTTTGTGATGACTGTTTGCCTTGTGATACTGTCACCCACCATCACCCACTATTGTGTATGTGTTGGATTGCTGGTGTGTGTGTGTGTGTGTGTGTGTGTGTGTGTGTGTGTGTGTGTGTGTGTGTGTGCTGTGGTGAGCAGTGTATTTATGTGCATGTGTGCATGTGTGCATGTGTGCATGTGTTCATGTGTGCATGTGTGCTAACATCACGTACAGATTGTAAAGTGTGTTTCCTATCTTCCTTCCACAGGTGCTTAGTTAGGGGTGGCTGAATGCAGCAGGGAACCTAATGTCACCGCCACTGATAGTGGAGATGATGAGACATGTATTGTGGCACAGGAAGGTCTGACAGGGTCTGTCATTTGTCCACCAATCGACACTACACAGTGGTCAACCCCATCTATGTGCACACTCATACTGCCAATACATCCCTCGTCATCAATGGCCTTAGCTGAGGGACAGCATTACATTTGGCATTGACCAGGAGACAACACCAGAAATACCAAGATGGAGACGGAAACTCTCCATCACAGCTACATGGATATGCTTGCTGGCACTTACTCGAATAAGTCAAAAAAGTATTAATGTCCACAAAGATGTTTATTCACAAACAAAGAAGTAAAACAGCATTTCCTGAACACCAGATATTAATGACAGTTAAGTGCTTTCATCCGCTTACTGCAGACTTCATCAGAACAACTGATAACACACATAATAGTCCTTTTAAAATCTTTTTGGCGCCATTCAAAATTACAAACTTTTAAAGTGACAGTGCTCATATTTACTTAAATATATAATGACTCATATTAAATACATCAGCATATTCATACTTAAAACCTTTTTGCATACACTAAACGTTACTAAATTACGCATATTATTAAAAATAAATCATTAAAAAATATATATATTTGAAAATAAATATGAAGTATTTAATATAACTATATATATATGAATAACACAATATTCAAAATAAGCCCTGTTTAATTTATATCAAATAAAAAAATATATGTATAAAACTAATTCATTTAAGCATGTTAATCATCAGTGCAACATTAGGATGAAAGCGCTTAACTGCCATTAATATCTGGTGTTCAGGAAATGCTGTTTTACATCTTCATTTGTGAATAAACAACTTTGTGGACATTAATACCTTTTTGCCTTATTCGAGTAAGTGCCAGCAAGCATACCCATATAGCTGTGATGGAGAGTTTCCATCTCCATCTTGGTATTTCTGGTATTGACCAGGAGAGTGTGGTACCCATGGCACGTGGATCCCCTCACACCAGCCATAGCTGGATTACTGGAACGGTACCACACAGGCAGATGTCCAGGGTTTCTCAGGGGAGCACCACTGGTCGTATTGCCCCTGGCAGACGTGCTCCCAGAGTTATTACAACATCCAGTATGTTCCAGGCTGTAATGCAGGTGCAGGCATGTATGGAATGGTACAGCCAACAGGGACTAAGGGCACAGAGGGCCCATTACACTGCTATCAATGACAGCATCCGTGACCTTGCCGGTGCCATCCAGAATTACACCGAGGTCATTGATAGCCGGTGGAGGGAGACATTAGATGTCCTCCATGATGTGTTAGCCATGAGCCAGGACCATGCGGGATGGATGAAAAGCTGACGTGGATGCATGCCAGAAACAGCATCAGCTGGCAGTCATCGCGGATGGACCATGGATCACAGCCGCTCCTGTAGTGGCAGTACCAGCCCTAGCAATGCTGGGGCTGGCCTGTCCATTGACCGTCCTACTAGACCACATGCACGTGGCACTAGCAAGTCCCAGCATGGACATAGGTCCAGTCATCATACCTCTGCCTCTGATGACAGCACCCAGTCAGTGTTGGTACCCGATACTGCCCGTAGCACCCCTGCTAGGCACAGGTACTGTGTCCATGGCCAGAGACAGGGATCTGTACAGCCTAGCAGGTACAGTCTGTGGCTGTCCCTCAACCACCCATATATGGCAGCCACATGGTGGAGTTGTGTGCATGCAGACACACACACATTTACCATACAACTAGGGCTTACACATACACACACACATTACATCAACATTGGTCCATGCAGTACTGTTGTGCCTCACACACACACACACACACACACACACACACACACACACACACACACACACACACACACACACACACACACACATGCCGATTGGATGGGTCAATGTCGGGCTCTGGCAGACCTACAACACACCCTGTGCATATGATGACACCTGTGCCACCTCCTGTCATCTGTAACATTGATGCAGGAACAGGCTAACATGGTTCTGTTGCACAGGGGGACATTATAGCAGTGTAGCAATAGTAGCAAGTTGACAACAGGAAAGTGCAATGATATCCTTGTAGGTATACTGAGCAGGCATTATGCATCACAGCTGTGATAGTCATTGTAGCATTGTTTAACCAATGTTAGTCCTGAGTATGTAATGTCCACCCATGTGCCACTTGGCTGAAGTGTACAGTGTTGCCAGCATGTGTTAGTGAGTGGACAGTACGTGTGTGATGTGTACATTACAAATTAATGGGTGTACATCTGTGAACATGGTGTGTGTGCACTGTCTGCATGTACGTGCATAGTGGACATGTGGGATGTGTGACTTACCCTGTTCTACACATTGTTGGCATATTATGGTATTTTCCATGGCCAGTATGCATTCTACTACAGATATGTAGTAACATGGGTACACATGTGTGTATGACATGGGCTGGCACTATGCTGTGGGTGATACTGTTGATATCTGCCAATGATCTGCAGTCTGGTAGTATACACCATCTCAACAGCATGACTATAACCAATCATTAGATGATGTCCTGACAAATGACTCACAGTTGTAGGGACCTCAGTAACAGTTGTATCCTCCCAGTACTATACAATTACAGTAACCAGTGGTATTGACCACCACACATTCCTGGGACCACACCTGTGTGGCATATAGCCCTCTTAGGTACATGCAAATACACTAGGGATATGTTCATCAACATCTGGAAATGCATGCATTGGCCTGCACTGCATTCCCTGGATGGGATGCATATCCTACACAAGGGTATCATACAGACAGATACCTGTTGTCCAATACATGCTGCATGGCAGTAAGCCGTCTATGGCATATTCATCCACATTTACTATACATACTATCCCAACAGTACCACAGAGGTGGTAGCCCTCAACATGTATGCTGGGTACCAATGTGTACAGACAGACACATGTTATGACATCTGTACCTTGGTCTCCACATATTCATAGGTATTGTGGGATCCCTCGGTGTTTCACATAACACATTAGGGGCCTGCATGCATATCCACAGGGTTGGTGTACACCTATAATGGCTGCCCATTATTGCCAGTCATTGTTGTGTATGAACATGTCTGACATATACCCCGGCAATTAGCCTCACTAACAGTACTCTATAGTACCTGTCTTGGGTGTGTGTGGCAGAGATGTCCTTGGTCATGAATCACTACATTGACCGGGCTTGACACAGACATACATATGTGACCTAAGATTTGTGAAGCAGCGGCACAATCTGTTGAAGGTTACAAATGTATTCATGTCGTATGCAGGCTTCACACCTATGTACTGATTGAGGTCACATGTACACATATTTATTTGACACACAGATAACTGATGTGTGCAATGCACATACTGTTTGAAACATTTGTCATACCGTAGTAAATGCAAAACCCACACTGTATTGAGCACCTATGGCACACACACTTGACTTTTGCAGGACTCAAACTGCTACCTAACTATATTATGATACTAGAGAGATATGCATTAACATGGTGGGCTATATGCATTACTGGGTGGTTTATGTTCTCCTTGAATATTTGTAGGATGCTGACATCATCAGACTTTCCAAAGAGAGATGTACCTCTTTTAATGTGTTCTCCCAGTGTCCAAAAAGGCTACTCCTCTCAAAATGGCAGAGATGTTCTTGGCCACAGATCACTACATTGGCCGGGCTTGACACAGACATACATATGTGACCTATGATTTGTGAAGCAGCAGCGCAATCTGTCGAAGGTTACAAATGTATTCATGTCATATGCAGGCTTCACACCTATGTACTGATTGAGGTCACATGTACACATATTTATTTGACATGCAGATACCTGATGTGTGCAATGCACATACTTGAAACACTTGTTATACCGTAGTAAAAGCAAAACCCACACTGCATTGACTACCTGTGGCAAACACACACACACACACACACACACACACACACACACACACACACACACACACACACTTGGCATTTGCAGAACTCAAACCCCTACCTAACTATGTTATGATACTTGAGAGATACGCATTAACATGGTGCGCTATATGCATTACTGGGTGGTTTATGTTCTCCTTGAATATTTGTAGGATGCTGACATCATCGGACTTTCCAAAGTGGGATGTACCTCTTTTAATGTGTTTTCCCAGTCTCCAAAAAGGCTACTCCTCTCAAAATGGCAGAGATGTCCTTGGCCACGGATCACAGCATTGGCCGGCCTTGACACAGGCATACATATGTGACCTATAATTTGTAAAGCAGCGGCTCAATCTGTCGAAGGTTACAAATTAATTCATGTCATATGCAGGCTTCACACCTATGTACTGACTGAGGTCACATGTGCACATATTTATTTGACACGCAGATACCCGATGTGTGCAATGCACATACTGTTTGAAACATTTGTCATACCATAGTAAAAGCAAACTTCACACTGCATTGACCACCTGTGGCACACACACACACTTGGTGTTTGCAGGACTTAAACCCCTAGCTAACTATATTATGATACTAGAGAGATACGCATTAACATGGTGCGCTATATGCATTACTGGGTGGTTTATGTTCTCCTTGAATATTTGTAGGATGCTGACATCATCAGACTTTCCAAAGAGGGATGTACCTCTTTTCCCAGTCTCCAAAAAGGCTACTTCTTTCAAAGGAAACCACACACATAGCAGGACTCAAACCCCTACCTAACTATGTTACAACACTAGAGAGATACGCATTAACATGGAGTACAATATGCATTACTGGGTGGTTTATGTTCTCCTTGAATATTTCTAGGATGCTGACATCATCGGACTTTCAAAAAGAGGGATGTACCTCATTTAATGTGTTTTCCCAGTCTCCAAAAAGGCTACTCCTCTCAAAGGAAACCACACTTTCCAAAGAGGGATGTACCTCTTTTAATGTGTTTTCCCAGTCTCCAAAAAGGCTACTTCTCGCAAAGGAAACCACACTTTCCAAAGAGGGATGTACCTCTTTGAATGTGTTTTCCCAGTCTCCAAAAAGGTTACTCCTCTCAAAGGAAACCACACTTTCCAAAGAGAGATATACCTCTTTTAATGTGTTTTCCCAGTCTCCAAAAAGGCTAATCCTTTCAAAGGAAACCACACACATAGCGTTTGCAAGACTCAAACTATGTTATGATACTAGAGAGATGCGCATTAACATGGCGTGTTATATGCATTACTGGGTGGTTTATGTTCTCCTTGAATATTTGTAGGATGCTGACATTATCGGACTTTCCAAAGAGGGATGTACCTCTTTTAATGTGTTTTCCCAGTCTCCAAAAAGGCTACTCCTCTCAAAGGAAACCACACTTTCCAAAGAGGGATGTACCTCTTTTAATGTGTTTTCCCAGTCTCCAAAAAGGCTACTTCTCTCAAAGGAAACCACACTTTCCAAAGAGGGATGTACCTCTTTTAATGTGTTTTCCCAGTCTCCAAAAAGGCTACTCCTCTCAAAGGAAACCACACTTTCCAAAGAGAGATATACCTCTTTTAATGTGTTTTCCCAGTCTCCAAAAAGGCTAATCCTTTCAAAGGAAACCACACACATAGCGTTTGCAAGACTCAAACTATGTTATGATACTAGAGAGATGCACATTAACATGGTGTGTTATATGCATTACTGGGTGGTTTATGTTCTCCTTGAATATTTGTAGGATGCTGACATCATCGGACTTTCCAAAGAGAGATGTATCTCTTTTAATGTGTTTTCCCAATCTCCAAAAAGGCTACTCCTCTCAAAGGAAACCACTTTCCAAAGAGGGATGTGCCTCTTTTAATGTGTTTTCCCAGTCTCCAAAAAGGCTAATAATCTCAAAGGAAACCAGACTTTCCAAAGAGGGATGTACCTCTTTTAATGTGTTTTCCCAGTCTCCAAAAAGGCTACTCCTCTCAAAATGGCAGAGATGTCCTTGGCCACGGATTACTACATTGGCCGGGCTTGACACAGACATACATATGTGACCTATGATTTGTGAAGCAGCGGCACAATCTGTCGAAGGTTACAAATGTATTCATGTCGTATGCAGGCTTCACACCTATGTACTGATTGAGGTCACATGTACACATATTTATTTGACATGCAGATACCTGATGTGTGCAATGCACATACTGTTTGAAACATTTGTCATACCATAGTAAAAGCAAAACCAACAGTATATTGACCACCTGTGGCACACACACTGGGCGTTTGCAAGACTCAAACCTTTACTTAATTATGTTATGATACTAGGGAGATATGCATTAACATGGCAAGCTATATGCATTACTAGGTGGTTTATGTTCTCCTTG
The DNA here is from genome assembly GCF_019279795.1 of Protopterus annectens. Lineage (NCBI taxonomy): Eukaryota > Metazoa > Chordata > Ceratodontiformes > Protopteridae > Protopterus > Protopterus annectens. The sequence goes on from NC_056741.1 coordinate 1,453,091,283, forward strand.
AATATTTGTACGGTGCTGACATCATCGGACTTTCCAAAGAGGGATGTACATCTTTTAATGTGTTTTCCCAGTCACCAAAATGGCTACTCTTTTCAAAGGAAACCACACACATGGCATTTGCAGGATTCAAACCCCTACTTAACTATGTTATGACACTAGAAAAACATGCATTAATATGGTGTGCTATATGCATTACTGGGTGGTTTATGTTCTCCTTGAATATTTGTAGGATGCTGACATCATTGGACTTTCCAAAGCGGGATGTACCTCTTTTAATGTGTTTTCCCCATCTCCAAAAAGGCTACTCCTCACAAAGGAAACCACACTTTCCAAAGAGGGATGTACCTCTTTTAATGTGTTTTCCCAGTCTCCAAAAAGGCTACTCCTCTCGAAATGGCAGAGATGTCCTTGGCCACGGATCACTGCATTGGCCGGCCTTGGCACAGACATACATATGTGACCTATAATTTGTGAAGCAGCGCAATCTGTCGAAGGTTACAAATTAATTCATGTCGTATGCAGGCTTCACACCTATGTACTGATTGAGGTCAGATGTGCACATATTTATTTGACACTCAGATACCTGATGTGTGCAATGCATATACTGTTTGAAACATTTGTCATACCATAGTAAAAGCAAAACCCACACTGCATTGACCACCTGTGGCACACACACACACTTGGTGTTTGCAAGACTTAAACCCCTAGCTACCTATATTATGATACTAGAGAGATATGCATTAACATGGTGCGCTATATGCATTACTGGGTGGTTTATGTTCTCCTTGAATATTTGTAGGATGCTGACATCATTGGACTTTCCAAAGAGTGATGTACCTCTTTTAATGTGTTTTCCCAGTCTCCAAAAAGGCTACTTCTTTCAAAGGAAACCACACACATAGCAGGACTCAAACCCCTACCTAACTATGTTACAACACTAGAGAGATACGCATTAACATGGAGTACTATATGCATTACTGGGTGGTTTATGTTCCCCTTGAATATTTGTAGGATGCTGACATCATCAGACTTTCCAAAGAGGGATGTACCTCATTTAATGTGTTTTCCCAGTCTCCAAAAAGGCTACTCCTCTCAAAGGAAACCACACTTTCCAAAGAGGGATGTACCTCTTTTAATGTGTTTTCCCAGTCTCCAAAAAGGCTATTCCTCTCAAAGGAAACCACACTTTCCAAAGAGAGATATACCTCTTTTAATGTGTTTTCCCAGTCTCCAAAAAGGCTAATCCTTTCAAAGGAAACCAAACACATAGCGTTTGCAAGACTCAGACTATGTTATGATACTAGAGAGATGCGCATTAACATGGCGTGTTATATGCATTACTGGGTGTTTATGTTCTCCTTGAATATTTGCAGGATGCTGACATCATCGGACTTTCCAAAGAGAGATGTACCTCTTTAATGTGTTTTCCCAGTCTCCAAAAAGGCTACTCCTCTCAAAGGAAACCACTTTCCAAAGAGGCATGTGCCTCTTTTAATGTGTTTTCCCAGTCTCCAAAAAGGCTAATCCTCTCAAAGGAAACCAGACTTTCCAAAGAGGGATGTACCTCTTTTAATGTGTTTTCCCAGTCTCCAAAAAGGCTACTCCTCTCAAAATGGCAGAGATGTCCTTGGCCACGGATCACTACATTGGCCAGGTTTGACACAGACATACATATGTGACGTATGATTTGTGAAGCAGCGGCACAATCTGTCGACGGTTACAAATGTATTCATGTCGTATGCAGGCTTCACACCTATGTACTGATTGAGGTCACATGTACACATATTTATTTGACATGCAGATACCCGGTTTCAATCAAACTGAAAAATTTTTAACCTTTTTTTTTTTTTTTTTTTTTTTTTTTTTTTTTTTTTTTTTTTTTTTTTTTTTTTTTTTTTTTTTTTTTTTTTTTTTTTTTTTTTTTTTTTTTTTTTTTTTTTTTTTTTTTTTTTTTTTTTTTTTTTTTTTTTTTTTTTTTTTTTTTTTTTTTTTTTTTTTTTTTTTTTTTTTTTTTTTTTTTTTTTTTTTTTTTTTTTTTTTTTTTTTTTTTTTTTTTTTTTTTTTTTTTTTTTTTTTTTTTTTTTTTTTTTTTTTTTTTTTTTTTTTTTTTTTTTTTTTTTTTTTTTTTTTTTTTTTTTTTTTTTTTTTTTTTTTTTTTTTTTTTTTTTTTTTTTTTTTTTTTTTTTTTTTTTTTTTTTTTTTTTTTTTTTTTTTTTTTTTTTTTTTTTTTTTTTTTTTTTTTTTTTTTTTTTTTTTTTTTTTTTTTTTTTTTTTTTTTTTTTTTTTTTTTTTTTTTTTTTTTTTTTTTTTTTTTTTTTTTTTTTTTTTTTTTTTTTTTTTTTTTTTTTTTTTTTTTTTTTTTTTTTTTTTTTTTTTTTTTTTTTTTTCCCCCCCCCCCCCCCCCCCCCCCCCCCCCCCCCCCCCCCCCCCCCCCCCCCCCCCCCCCCCCCCCCCCCCCCCCCCCCCCCCCCCCCCCCCCCCCCCCCCCCCCCCCCCCCCCCCCCCCCCCCCCCCCCCCCCCCCCCCCCCCCCCCCCCCCCCCCCCCCCCCCCCCCCCCCCCCCCCCCCCCCCCCCCCCCCCCCCCCCCCCCCCCCCCCCCCCCCCCCCCCCCCCCCCCCCCCCCCCCCCCCCCCCCCCCCCCCCCCCCCCCCCCCCGCCCCCCCCCCCCCCCCCCCCCCCCCCCCTCCCCCCCCCCCTTTTCTTTCACCTCCCCCCCCCCCCCCCCCCCCCCCCCCCCCCCCCTCCCCCCCTCCAACCCCCCTCCCCCCCCACCCCCCCCCACCCCCCCCCCCCGCCCCCCCCCCCGCCCCCCCCCCCCCCCCCCCCCCATGCCCACCCCCCCAGGCACTTACCCAGGTTTTATGGTTTTGTACCAATGCCCTTTTTGGGGGGGCCACCCCCTAAAACTCCCCCGGGGAATTTGGCCCCAAAACCAACCCCCAAAAATTTGGGGTGTTATCCCCCTAAAAAACCAATTTTTTAAATTCCCAAAATAGCTGCCCGTATTTGCGCGTGTGTGGGCGGGTGTGCCCATTGCTTAGCTGCAGTTAGAAATTCAGACATGGAAGTGCATAAGAAAGAATGTTTATGCACATCGCACAAAATAGCAATAGCATAATGGTAGAGCGTTTGCACAAAGAAGAGGCATTAACTGTTCGAGTCCTACCACTCCCCTTTGCATTTATGTTTTAAATCAGTATATGAAATAATATCTGACAAATATGTTTAAAGATTACTAGAAAGCAGTGAAATGGCCAATGTATCAGTGAAGAAAATAAATATTTTAAAGGATCCTGATATAAAATTGCCTGCAGTTAAGCAGCACTTCACCCAGCGCAATAGAGTTGCCCATAGTTTAATAGTGCTTTACCTAGCGCAATAGAGGTGCCCACAGTTTAACAGTGCTTTACCCAGCGCAATAGAGTTGCCAATAGTTCAATGGCACTTTACCTAGCTTTACCTAGTGCAATGTGTTTGCGCGGACGTGTGCGCCGCGCCAACCAGGGCACTGTAGGGCACCAAGGAGCAACGTAGAGTAAAGTTGCTTAAATGCAGCCACACCCCCTAACCTGTCTGGACAGTATGAAAATAAAATGAATGACAAGGTTCGAACCCAAGACTCTGTGCATTATAAGCAAAGTACAGAACCACTAAGCCATGACAACATAGAAGAAACATCCACTGTTAACATTCATATACTTACGAATGATAGTTTAACCATTACTTAGCAGGTCTGCAGTCAGCCGAGAATTTTACAAAATGGCCAATCACAAAAAAGTGCGGGAAACGCGGCATATTTAAGCCCCACAGGCAGGAATACACACCATAACTGATTGTAGCTCACATCTGCAGTTAGAATGTCTGGTGTCAGAGAGGGAACACGTTTCCCAGTGCAATGTTGGAGCATCGAGGAGTCAAAATACATGGTTTGGCTCCTTGTCCACCATCATGAGACAAGACTCTTGCAGAGCCAGTTCCAAGGGATGGAGTACAAGGCAGAGGTTTGGAATCGGTTAGCTCGTGACCTCACCAGTGCCACAGGTATTCCTTGGACTAGTGAGCAGGTCCGTCACCACCATGCAGACCAGAAGAGACGAAAGCAGGACCGCCTGAACCAGTGAATACAGGAGGCCCATGGGATGCAGGATGCCCCACAACTGAGTATGTAGCCATGGAATGCAGTATGTAAGAATTGATAATGGAGTATGTATAACGGATAGGTATGTCTCAATATCCCCTCATTTACTTTACAGCTGCAGGTGGCCGTGCTATGAATCAGCAAGCCTATGCTGATAGGCTGCGCCACCAGGCAGGTTAGTGAATATTCTGCATGTATTGTTATAGAAAATATGGGAGAGAGCATGAAAGAAAGTGTTGTAGTCCAATAATACAGCCATAAAATTGCCTGAATAAGTCCTCTGCATGTACTCTCAGATAAAAACGTCAGAGAGGCAGAAAAAGAGTGTAGTAACCCATTAAGAAAGGTAACATATGTCTGGAATAATATCTCTGCAGGCACTGTCATATAAAATAAGTGAGTGAGCCTGACAAAAGAGTGTGCTAACCTATTAATAAAGGTATAATATGTCTTGAACATGTCTACCATATACACCGTTAAAACAAATAAAGGAGTTAGCCTGTGGAAAAGTGTGTAATGTCATTAATAAAGGTCTAAAATCCAGAGTGTGTCTGTGTCACAGAGTCTGCAATGTTGTTGTACCCTTGCATTATACAAACAGTACTGTTTGAAAAGGTACTGGCAACCCAGAGTTGTGCAGTCCCATATAAATTGGGTGATGAAAGTGCTAGTAGCTGTGAAACATATATATAGTCCACAACAGTCAGTTACTGGCTGGCATGAATAACTAAAGCTGGCACATGTGTAGCATGTTATATTTTCCCTAAAAATGTGAGTGTGTGTCAAGAAATGCAGGGTTCTGCATAAATCAAAGTGAAAATGTCATGTGAAAACATCCCAGATATGTAGATAAAGAAATATAAATGCAATCAAGAAATATGTAACAGTAACATCTGCATCCTGGACAGTTAGTATGTCAGATATAGGTCAGGCATATATTGAATTAGCCAAACCCATTACACAACCTAATGTATGGCGGCAAGTGTAATAATACATGTAGGGGATATACACTTGCAGTCACTAGGAATGTAGTGTAGATGAAAAGGTCATTAAAAGATGTTAACCGAGGTATTTTCTACACCCTACTGTATGTGCATAAACCATGCAATTCCACACCTCAATGGGTATGTGTAATGTTAAATATTTGTTGGGACATATGTCCTACTGTTCTATAAATATTTGCATTCACGTTAATGCATGTGCCCCGTTTGAACACCACAATCATGGTGGCCTGTTGCTACCAAATATCCCTGCATGCTGTTGTAATAACCACTGTGGTTCAATATATATATGTGTTATGCTTGCTGTTCAACTGTTGTACCTTTGGTGTGTTGGGTTAATGGGAATATTATTGCATGCTGTTACAACTAATCTGGAATGCTGTTTTGCTTATGTTGTAATTAAATACACCTAATCACAGAACGTATGGGAAGGCCAGTCCCAGCGGACCCACCTGTCCCTCCTCAGCTGGCGAGTGCACCTGAAACCAGCAGGTCCGGTGCCCAGCCCAGGCTCCCCTCCTCCATTTGTCCTGTGCCACCTACAGGTGGAAGCGCTGCAGGGGATGGGGCTCGCCCCCCATGCAAGCGTGGGCGGAGAAAGGCCACCTGTCACCCTTCGAAGGGTCTGGGCTGTGGTGCGTAGGGAGATCCAGCGTACAGTCGCTGATTCCCTACACCAGCTTGATGCGAGAGTGGCGTGTCTCACGGGTGAGCCTGCCTGTGCTATGCAGCCCCCAGCACAGCCACCCTCGGGGCTGTGAAGGTCCAGTGGTGACTGCCCATGGGTGGGGATCTCAGTTCCACTTTTACCATCTGTGGGATCATGGGCTTGCGATTTCCAAACATCAGACCCCATCAATTGTGTTCACCCACCCCATGTGTCATACACCGCCCCTGTATGCATCTTGTCTGTCTTGTCTGTTTACCTTCCAAACCTACCTCCCCGGATATACCTACTTCCTCTACCTCACTTCCCACTCCCACCTGAAAAAAAAGAAGGGCAATCTGTACCCACAAAAAAATTACGCCCCATACATAGCTGCCCATTTCGCACACATGTCCATCAGACAAACATGTAAGCTGATAATTAGAATTGGCATTACAACATACTTTGTTGTCCTCACCCCTCTCCCAGGGGTGGAAGGTTTCAAATTTTACTCCAAATTCATTGCATATGCACAGCTGTTGCTGTTAAAGAAATGGGCAGCTATGGACCTTCCCTACACCCGTCCTGCACATCCTGAGTTTGTTTACCTACTGTCTGTCACTCTTTGTGCCCCTGTTTTCACCACTTTCCTATCTCCCCATTTTCTTTTCTTTAAAAGAAATTAGCGCGGGGGTTAGCGGGAGTAAGCACTTTTAAGCGGTAGTAAGCAGGTTTAAGCGAGTGTGCGCATGAGTGTGCTTAGCTTAGTATTGCTAAGTGTCACGCAAGCCCAAACCTGCGCAAACCCGCTTACAACTGCTTAAAAGTGCCTTAGTCACTATATGGCAGGGCCCTTGTTCTGTTCAGCAGCAAAATAAAATACCTTTATCAGTCTCGAACCCCACAGTCTGTATGAAGTACCACTAAGCCACAGCAGATATACAATAACATGGTGCTGTAAGAAATATATCATACATTACAATGAGTGAATGTAAAGGGAAAATAGGAAAGCCATAGGAACACATTGCAATAACTACTGTTGTATGCCAGTTAATTCTCTAATTCAAAAAGAAAGTACATACTCCCATGTATCCAGTGTTAGCATTAGGAGGTGTGAGTAAACTTACACACTGAGAAGAGTGCAGTGGACAAAGTAACAGTCAGGTTTCAGTCATGCATATCACTGGCTACAACCCTAGCTTCAGATATGAGACATATACCAACCTTCTGACTGAGACAACAGTGTCCACAGAAAACAAGCATGGGCCCTGCCTTGCACAACTGAAAGGGCTACGCCTACCTAACCTAGCATTTTATAGCAGTGTCCTGCAATCACAGTGATTACTGCAATTATCACACAGCAGGCTGCATGCAATTATTACATGGTGGGCACCAATTGGGGCAGAGGCCATCACATGCACATGTGCAAATACCTAGAAAGGCAGCCTGTACTTGCTGTCCACACATGCAATAATATCATTGCACCAACTGAGAGAGAGAGAGAGAGCGAGAGAGACAGACAGACAGAGATAGACAGACAGATGGAAATAAACAGGCTGTAAGAGACAGACTCTGAAAAGAAAGACCAACACACAGAGGAAACCAAAACCAAAAAAAAAACAGACGGAGGTGAGGAATACAAAGGTAAGGTACGTAACAGGTATGTATTTGCTGGCATCCAAATGATGTGTCTGAAGGGTACTCTACATACTGTGAATCATCCATATGTGGCAGCAGTCCGTATCTATTTGTATATGCACATGTGCATAGGGCAAGGGACATACTGCAACTGTTAGTGAAGGCTGGATATATATATGTTGTTGAAGGTTGCTATGTGCACATATGCATGTAGGTTGTAGTGTGTGGCATTGCAGACAGCAGGCATTGCCGGTATATGTCATGTGGTGGTTAAACGCTGTGGGGCTGAGCTACAGGCAGTGAGGCCTGCTACAGCTATACGGCCTGAGGACAGCAAAATGTATTCTGCACAACGCTGAGCAATATTATTACATAACCGTATGTCTCACAACTGTTGCATAATTGCATCCCCAACATGAGAGGTGGGCAGTATATGTGCCTATATGTGCATCTATATGTACAAGTCTGGATGTATACATGTATGTGTATATATTTATATATATATATATATATATATATATATAGAGAGAGAGAGAGAGAGAGAGTGAGTGAGAGAGATAGATATATTGATATACAGATATATATATATATATATATATATATATATATGTATATATATATATAGATAAATATGGATATATCTAGCTATATATATATATATATATATATATATATATGTATAGACATATATGGATATGTATAGATATGTATAGATATCTATAGCTATGTATAGATATGTACAGATATATATATATATATATATATATATATATATATATATATATATATATATATATGCACACACACACACACACACACACACACACACACACACACACATATATATATATATATATATATATATATATATATATATATATATATATAGATATATATATATATATATATATATATACAGAGAGAGAGAGGGGGGTCATACGTACTGCAACAAGTGCCTGTTGACCAAGGCATGGACTGAACACCAGTGTTAGTACTGCAGTGCCATATCCCATTCCAAAACACTTTACCCAGTAACTACCACATAGGTGGTAGCCCGTCTAACACTGAAGGTGTCAGAAGGGAACATGGGACACAGGTGTACAGTAGCTTCCCCGTTGATAATCGTAGTGCCACACTAGTCTTGTAATCTGTCTACGTGGTATGTGTCATCACAAAATGTGTGTCATCTAGGGAAATATAGGTCAGTGTTCCCCTCTACTCATCACTATACCCCATGTGGTATGTACCTCTCATGACAACTACAGCAAGTGGAAAGGCCACAAACATACCTCACAAAAAGTAATACTGCCCTCAAACACATGCCCTATGCAGACTGACTCACAAAACCACAGCTAGACTGCTTTGCATACCGGCCACCCAGAGGTTACCTCTGCTGGACATACAGAGGTATGTCACACTCACAGCAGTCAGCCAACCACAATGTCAACACCTCACAAGCCTTCAGGGCTACATGACCTAGGGCCCTAATCCTCAACACCTCACTAAACAGCACATCCTGAAGGTACAGGTTCCTATCCACAAATATGCCATACTCTGGACTAAACCACCCAGCATTAACAAACAGGCAGATGTCATACATACGCCTGATGATTGTTTGGGAGATATGTAATATGCCCTGGTAGTCATCTCTGTGTATCCGGTTGACAGGAGCAAGTGAAATCACATTACATGTGTGTCAAAGGCCAGGGTAGCATATGGCTAGGCTGCTCTAGGCCCTTGGGCCAATAGCGTATTACCTACCTATGACACAATGCACACACACATGTACTCAGTGCAATACCTGCTTTGTGAGGTGGAATGAGTGTGACAGTGAATGTGTGCAAGGTCTGCAATGGTGTGATAGCTTAGTGTGAGGTTGTTTCTGTCATGGTAGTTTGTGTCCTAGGTGTGAGGCCAGAGAAAGATGTGTCAGTTATTGGGATGCAGACATAGTAGGATGGCATATGTTGTGACGTAGTTCCTTGTGTAAGATTGTGGTGTCCCATTGTAGGCTGAAGCAATACATGTATGCTCAGTAAGTGGTACTGCTGGTGAATCCAACTCACATTTGAACTGTTGTACTACCTGAAGCTGCAGGCCTAAACAGCACAGTATGGTGTATGTTCACATTCCCTGGTAACACTGTCTTGTGCGTTTCCTGTAGTCTGTACAGATTACATACCTCAGACATAGGCATCTGTAAGTAGGGGCACACAGTGCTGTAAGGTACACAGGTAATGCTCATCTGTGTCGGCATACATTTGTGTGTTGTATGTATGTCTGATGTGTGTGTAATGATGCCTGTACCATGCCCGCAATCACATGTGTGTTACAGGGTATGTGTGTGTACCTAGCAACATGTATACTGTGTTACAGCAGTATGCCAGCTATATTAACAACCGTGCACATATGTTAGGTAGGGGTATGGCATCAACAGCTAGGGTGGTTTACTGGTAATACTGTAAATGTACTTTACATTTAATGCATTGGATGACATATGTCTTCATGCATTAGCTTGATATATACTCCCGTGGCGAAGTTGTGCATTGTATCCCAAACAGTGGGCCTAGTACTGGTGTATACTGGTTTGTTATATGGAGTGTGGCAGGCACTGTCAGACAGTTGTGGGCTGAGCACTGATATGTGGTATTGAATGTGTGTATCCTCTGACAGACAAACAGATGCTATATATGGCAGTTAAGTGATATCTGTACTTAATAATGTTAAGTGTGCGACATGACTTGCTCGCACATATCGTTTAATTGTCTTCCAGGTTTATGGCTCATCAACGCAATCCATCATATACAGCTGCGGAGGAACAGGAAATACATAACAGCCTGGTGCAGCACTATACACTGCTGTTTTTCAGGGCCAGCCAGCACCAGCATGAGCGCACTGTGGCCAGACCTTGTTCGTCGGGTAAATGACATAGGCATGCATAACCAGACATATGAGCAGGTACACCATCACTGCAGTGATTTAATTAGACATGTCCGGCGGCGTGCATCTGATATCCATAGACAACAGCTTGCCACAGGTGGTGGGGCAGCTATACATCCCCCTCACCAGAGTGGAGGAACTGCTCCTAAGCATGGTGGCTCCTGGCCTAAAGCAGCAACAGCATCACACGTGTCATCATGGAGGCCAGAGCCACCCAGCATGATGACATGGAGCGTGCAGGTAATATGCCCTAGCTGTAGACCACTGTTACCTGTACTGTTAATATATGCATATGTGAGATGTATACTGTGTGTTCAGCAGTTATGCTGCCCATTGTGTGCAATACAGATATTTGGAATAGTATCTGTACACCTGTGACTGTTGTTCTATTGTAGTTTAGCACACTCACAGTAGCAATGCCACAGTTGTAGCCACTGACAAACTGTGTCATATTCTTGTAGGTCCCTCTGGTGTTACAGCAGGGCAGACGATACATGCTGGTGAGTGTGTTAACACTTTAATATTGGTAATGACATGTGCATGTCATAGGTGAGATGTAGGCTTTGTACACGTAACACACCTATGCATAATGCATGCTGTGCATGTTTGCTGTGAGACATTAAACATCTCAGTTAAGTCAGTAGATGCCTCAATCACATGCAATGCACAGAGCAGCAGACACATTTGTGGCAACACTGTAGTGCACATTGGATATGCATAGTTGCTACAGCTGCACACAACAGAACATGTTTATCATACGCAGTACACAGAAACATGCTACATTTGGCATTACCACACACCCACTGTAAGGTCACACTTCAGTATCCCACATGTCATGCACACACACATGATGTACCTCAGGGGCAGAGGCCTACCATGGGGCTGTGCAACACTCTTCAACACATAACACAGTCATGTTAGGCAATGCTCCCTATTGGGCACCTCACACACCCATGTACAAAGTGGCTGTGTAATTGAGAATGTAGCCACGGCACTGCAGTTCTGGTACAGCATGCTAGGCGGTGGTCTTGCATACATTAGTAACTGTGAGTGACCACAAGATGCATGATGATGATGGCACAGGGTACTACACCCCATCCAGTTACAGTGACCACAGTACTACTCAGGGCAGTCATTGCTGTGCACCTCAATGTTGTGTGTGTGCAAACATCTGCACCTATATACAATATGCATAGCATGTTGTGTGTGTGATTACATATGCCAGTATACACAATATGCACAACAGTCATCATCCGAACAAAGTGTCACATATATGTCATGGGATGCTAGTTGGTGTATAGGTCACAAGACACACACTGGGTATGTGTGGTGTTTAATGTTGCAGTTGTGTAGCATGCCATGCCATGGCTGGCACTGACATATCTGCAATATGTCCAACACTCACCATAACCACTGTACACTGGCCATGTCGAGCATTGAGATTCCTTCATGTCAACATGCACCACTCATCCCGTGTGTGTACATAGCATGCACCTGTGTCCACTATTATCTGCTATGGACACAGACACTGTACTCAGGCATGGAAATCTATGTGTCACACAGATGACACATGCAGCCATGGCATGTATACCTGTGAGTGATGGTGCACAGGGCATTGCAGAGCTGATAATACTTGCACAGCAATGTTGTGTCCAGGTACACATTGTGTTCCAGGGTGTAGCCAATCACTGAACAACTACACAGTTGCATCAAAGCCATGTACACTTCCATGAAATAGGGGTGTCTACACTTGCACTGCATAGTCTTGTACAACACATATTCTGCATGCTGACACGTGTGTGGTGACTGTTTGCCTTGTGATACTGACACCCACTTTCACCCACTATAGAGTATGTGTTGGATTGCTGGTGTGTGTGTGTATGTGCTGTAGTGAGGAGTGTATATGTGTGCATGTGTGCATGTGTGCATGTTTTCATGTGTTCATGTGTGCATGTGTGCATGTGTGCATGTTTGCATGCATCATGTGCAGACTGTAAAGTGTGTTTCCTGTCTTCCTCTCACAGGTGCTGAGTTAGGGGTAGCCGAAAGCAGCAGGGAACCTGAGGCCACTGCCACGAATAGTGGTGATGATGAGACAGGTATTGTGATGGCACAGGAAGGTTTGACAGGGTCTGTCATTGGTCCATGTCGACAGTACACAGCGTTCAACCCCATCTATGTGCACACTCATACTGTCAATACATCCCTCACAACCAATGGCCATAGTCGAGGGACAGCATAAAGTTGGCATTGACCGGGAGAGTGTAGTACCCATGGCACTTGCATCCCCCTCACAGCAGCCATAGCCGGATTCCTGGAATTATACCACATAGGCGGAGGTCCAGGCATTCTTGGGGGAGCACTACTGGTCGCATTGCCCCTGGCAGACGTGCCCTCACAGGTCTTACAATGTCCTGTATGTTCTGGGCTGTAATGCAGGCTCAGGCACGTATGGAACGGTACACCAGACAGGGACTTAGGGTGCAGAGGGTCCATTACACCACTATCAATGACAGCATCCGTGACCTTGCCGGTGCCATCCGGAATTACACCAAGGTCATTGATAGACATTGGGGGGAGACAGTAGCTGCCCTCCACAATATGTCTTCCATGAGCCAGGACCATGCAGGACGGTTGTGATGTTAACGTGGACACATGCCAGCAACAGCTGGCAGTGGTCACGGACAGCCCACAGTTCACAGCCGCTCCCGTAGTGGCAGTACTAGCCGCAGCCATGCTGGGGCTGGCCTGTCCATTGACCATCCCAGTAGACCACGTGCATGTGGCTCTGGCCAGTTTCAGCAGGGACATGGGTCCAGTCATCATACCTCTGCCTCTGATGATAATACCCAGTCAGGATTGGTACCTGATACAGTCCGTAGCACCCTTGCCAGGCACAGGTACTTTGTCCGTGGCCAGAGACAGTGATCTGTACAGACTAGCAGGTACAGTCTGTGGCTGTCCCACAAACTACCGTATATGGCAGCCACATGGTGGAGCTGTGCACATGCAGACACACACACACATCAACAAAACAACTAGGGCTCACACATACACACACACATTACATCAACGTTGGCCCATGCTGTACTGTTGTCCCTCACACACACACACACACACACACACACACACACACACACACACACAGACATGTCGATTGGATGGGTCAATGTCAGGCTCTGGCAAACAACAACACACCCTGTGCATATGATGATACCTGTGTCACCTCCTGTCATCTGCAACATTGATGCAGGAACAGGCTAACATGGTGCTGATGCACAGGGTGACATTATAGCAGTGTAGCAATATTAGCAAGTTGTCAACAGGAACATGTAATAACATCCTTGTAGGTATGTCTGAGCAGGCATTATGCATCACAGCTCTGATTGTCAATGTAATATTGTTTACACCACTGTTAGGTCTGTGTATGTATTGTCCACCCATGTGCCACTTGGCTGAAGTGTACTGTGTTGCCAGCATGTTGTAGTGAGTGGACAGTACGTGTGCGATGTGTGCAGTACAGATTAGCAAGTGTACATCTGTGAACATGGTGGGTGCGCACTATCTGCATGTACGTGCATGGTGGACACATGGGACATGTGGCATACCCTGTTGTACACATTGTTAACATCTCATAGTAACTTTCAATGGCTAGTATGCATTCTACTACAGTTATGTACTAACATGGGTACACGTGTGTATGACATAGGTTGTCACTATGCTGTGGGTGATACTGTTAATATCTGTCAATGATTTGTAGTCTGGTAGTATACACAACCTCAACAGCATGACTATAAGCAATCATTGGATGATGTCCTGACAAATGACACACAGTTGTAGGGAACTCAGTAACAGTTGGATCCTTCCGGTACTATACTCGAACACTAACCAGTGGTATTGACTGCCACCCATTCCTGGGACCACACCTGTTTGGCATATAGCCCCCTTAGGTACATGCAAACACACTAGGGATGTGTCCATCCACATCTGGGAATGCATGCATTGGCCTACAATGCATTCCCTGGATGAGACGCATATCCTACACAAGGGTATCATACAGACAGATACCTGTTGTCTGATGCATGCTGTATAGAAGTAAGCCAGCTATGGCATAGTCATCCAAATTTACTATACATACTATCCTGTCAGTACCACATTGATGGTAAACCTCAACATGTATGCTGGGTACCAATGTGTACATACAGCCTCATGTTATATCATGTGTCTCTTGGTATCCACATATCCATAGGTATTGTGGAGTCCCTCAGTGTATCACGTAAGACATTAGAGGCCTGAATGCATATCCACAAGGCAGTTGTACACCTATACAGACTGACCATTATTGACAGTCGTTGTTGTGTATTAACATGTCTGACATATACCCCAGGCATATACCCTCACTCACACTACTCTTTAGTAACTGTCATGGGTTTGTGTGGCACAGATGACCTTGGCCACAGATCACAACAGTGGACGGCCTTGCCACATACGTACATAAGTGACCTACGATCTGAGAAGCAGTGGCACAACCTGTCAATGGAAACAGATGTATTCATGTGGTATGCAGGCTTCACACCTATGTACTGACTGAGGGAACATGTACACATATATATTTGCCACGCAGATATCTGATGTGTGCAATGCACTTACTGTTTTAATCATAATATGTCCTACCATAGTAAAACCAAAACCCACACTGCATTAACCAACAGTAACCCAGTCACTGTTTGCAGGATTCATACCCCTACCAAACTATGTTATGATACTAGTGAGAGATGCATTAACACGGTGTGCTATTTGCTTTATTGGCTGGTTTTGCTTCTCCATCTGTATTTGTAGGATGGTGACATCATCAGTCTTTCCAAAGAGGAATGTACCTTTTTTAGTGAGTTTTCCCAGTCTCCAAAAAGGGCACCTCTCTCAAAGGAAACTGCACACATACACCCCCCACACACACTATCAGTGTTTGCAGGATTCAAACCCCTACCTATGCTATGATACTAGAAAGAGAGAAACACATTAACACAGCATGCTATTTGCTTTATTGGCTGGTTGCTCTTCTCCTGCTGTATTTGTAGGATGGTGACATCATCAGACTTTCTAAAGAGGAATGTACCTCTTTTAGTGAGTTTTCCCAGTCTCCAAAAAGGGAACACCTCTCAAAGGAAACTGCACACATGCACACACCTCCCCCCCACTCACAGTCAGTGTTTGCAATATTCAAACCCCTACCTAACTATGTTATGATACTAAAGAGAGATGCATTAACACCGCGCACTATTTGCTTTACTGGCTGGTTTCCCTTCTCCTGCTGTATTTGTAGGATGGTGACATCATCAGACTTTCCAAAGAGGAATGTACCTCTTTTAGTGAGTTTTCCCAGTCTCCAAAAAGGGAACACCTCTCAAAGGAAACTGCACACATACACACTGTCAGTGTTTGCAGGATTCAACCCCCTACCTAAGTATGTTATGATACTAGAGAAAGAGACACATTAACATGGTGCATTATTTGCTTTACTGTTTGGTTTGCCTTCTCCTGCTGTATTTGTAGGATGGTGACATCATCAGACTTTCCAAAGAAGAGTGTACCTCTTTTAGTGAGTTTTCCCAGTCTCCAAAAAGGGAACACCTCTCAAAGGAAACTGCACACATACACACACCCAACCCCCCCCCACACACTCACTATTGCAAGATTCAAACCCCTACCTAACTATGTCATGATACTAGAAAAAGACACATTAACAAGGCACGCTATTTGTTTTAGTGGCTGGTTTCCCTTCTCCTGCTGTATTTGTAGGATGGTGACATCATCAGACTTTCCAAAGAGGAATGTACCTCTTTTAGTGAGTTTTCCCAGTCTCCAAAAAGGGAACACCTCTCAAAGGTAACTGCACACATACACATACCCAACCCCCCCACACACACACTCACTATTGCAAGATTCAAACCCCTGCCTAACTATGTTACGATACTAGAAGAAGACGCATTAATAAGGCACGCTATTTGTTTTAGTGGCTGGTTTCCCTTCTCCTGCTGTATTTGTAGGATGGTGACATCATCAGACTTTCCAAAGAGGAATGTACCTCTTTTAGTGAGTTTTCCCAGTCTCCAAAAAGGGAACACCTCTCAAAGCGAACTGCACACATACACCCCCCCCACACACACACACACACACACTGTCAGTATTTGCAGGATTCAAACCCCTACCTAACTATGTTATGATACTAGAGAGAGAGAGACACACATTAACATGGTATTTGCTTTATTGGCTGGTTTCTCTTCTCCTGCTGTATTTATAGGATGTTGACATCATCAGACTGGACATGGTGGTGTGTGTACACTTTCTTTTATGCCATTCCAGGAATGGTCCATGTGGGTCAGCAGGTGTCAACAGCTTGAACAAGACCTCATAATCCTTACCTTGTGTGATCTATCTGTGGACACATTGACATTCCATCATATGTCATCACATATTTATGCACAGCTTGTTGGTTTTGTGGATACGACATGTGTCTGGGATGTTGAGAAAGGGCTATTCAAAGTCTATGTGAGACATGTGTAGATGTGTTCAGTGATGTATGTCCTGGGTGGCTGCCTTGCAAACAGTCTAGCATGTTTGGGAACCATAATCCGCACATGAACATACCACAGTTGGTAGGGTTGTGCGTATATCAGCTTCCAATAGCTCTGTTTATGACTCCATGACCTTGCAGATCAGACTTCACACAGCTTTTTGCTGTGATGGAGAAAGTACACAATGAGTTGGTCGAGAGAAAAAATGATCAATTTATTGACTTTGCTGTTAACAACAGTTTCAGATTTATGACCAACAGCCAGGTGTCATAGTTTAAAACAGAAAGTGTATGATCAAGCGATTGCTTACCTGGATAAGTGGTTTGACTTTGAAACAAGTCTGCTGAAGAAACTGCGTGTTCTAAACCTTGATGAACTTTGCTGCTTTTCTGACATTTTAGAGATAGCATCAGCCTGTGGTGTGACTGTTGATGGAGATGAACTGTATGCGGAGTATCTATGCTTGAAACAATTAATTCCAAAGCTGAAGGAAAAGCAAGCTGAAGATGACAAACGATGGGTTGAATTCTTTAGTGGTTGTGATGCACCTAACTTGAAATGAATCATTGAATTTGTTTTTGCTATTCCTACTAGCAATGCCCATGTTGAACATATATTTTCAATGATGAAAAACGTGTGGACTGATGAAAGAAACTGCATGAGGCCTGAACTTGTGAAAGCTGAACTATGTGTAAAAGTCAACTTTGATATGTTGTGTTCTCAGTTTTTTCACTATGTATCCAAAGAAAAGTAATTGCAGAGAGCTGCAAAAAGTGAGCAGAAAGATTCATTTAAGAAGAACAGGGATTAGAGCATTAGACAGTAGTCATGGAGGAACAATAACAGTTTATGGACCTGGTATATATTTGTTTGAAGTTTTAGGGACAGTAGGAGGAGGACCTTGTGGGATTCAAGTGGGACTGGGAGACGTCCTTAAAACTGAATGGCTTTAGAACTGTCCTCAGTCAGAGGAGACTTCTATTCTATAACAAAAGAACAGCAAGCCCCAGAAACCTCTGGAGTAGGAGAGCACTGACTGAGTCACTGTGCATCCTAATGTAACTGTAAATATTACATTTCAACTCAGAGAGATTTCTGCTAAGGAAGTGCTTTGCGTTTTCTAATTTTTGTGTAAGAGAAGATAAAACAAGTGCTCTCTCCTCTGTCCTGAGTTTGTTTTCATCTGTTTTAACAAGGTTGAACTGCAACTGAGTGTTTTGTTTCCCCTTGCTAAACTGTGTGTGAAAAAATTTTATAAACCAATATTTTGTGTGCCCTTTCTTAACACTATGTTAACTAAGTTTGCTATAATATGCATGCAACAAAAATGGTGTACCTAGCACTAGCAATTAAAATAAAGTTTCTTATTATATATGTGTGCAGCTGTGCTGTGTATATGCATGTTCATGTTTTGTGTGTGTGTGTGTGTGTGTGTGTGTGTGTGTGTGTGTGTGTGTGTGTGTGTGTGTGTGTGTGCCTGTGTGTGTGTAAGATTGAGATAGAATTATGTGAGCTACTTACAGTTTAAGCATCAGGATAATTATTCTCTTTGGCTAAGAGCCTATGAATGGAGAGGTTTGCTGTCATGTATGAAAGACAAGTGTACATTTAATTGAAGTAAAACACCCTGTGAGTCTTTAACACCTAGGTCTCCTTCAGACCTTCACAATCACATATTTGGTTGAAGTCACCTAACATCAGCTCACTGACTCAGCATCTTTTTTTTCCATAATTTTGCATCATTTAAGTACTGTCAGTTTCCTTATCAGCATTAGTGAATTGAGAAAAATGGTTTGCTAGTTTTCTATATAATATTTCTTTTCAATTTTACTGTCTCCTCACATTGTCCACTTTTTTGGGTAATTGTAAATATGCCAATTTTAATTCAGGCTCCTTCTATTGTGCCCACCCCAGCCTATGTTTTCCAGGGATTCTTTTCAAATACATTCATTAGTTATTTATTTTGTCAATTAGCTTTGTTTAGTCTGTCTGTATATCTTCATGAAGATTATCTGCAATTTTTTACCCCATCCTACAGCAAGATGATTCAAGCATCATCAAGTTCTTGACAGGCAGTGTCAGGTGACAGCAGACAATACATTTTCAGTATTAAGCAGAATAAAGTATTAAGTACTTTCAGCTCAACTAAACATAAAGAACGATCATATGACATGTACAATGTAATGGGAAGCAGAGGGTTGCCACTTGCCACCTTTTCAAATGCCCAAGGTTGGACATTTTTGGTAGAAACGTGAGATTTTTCAGGAAAGAAACATACCCATGGGACCCATGGGTATGTTTCATTGTTCCATGGCTGTGTAAATACAAAATCTTACAGTTTACAGCCGGAAAATAGTAAGAAATGTAAGTTGCAGTTAATAAAAAATAATGTGAGAGCCAGACTAATGATTCCAAACATTATTAAGCAAAAGTTTGTATTTTGAGTACCAAAATTACACGATGTTTTTGCTTTCACGTACATGTCCAGAATTTTTTAAATGAAAAGTTGTATATGTCCAGAATTTTTGACATGAAAAGTTGGCAACCCTACCCTCAACCAACAGTTGCTACTATTTCTACACTCATATGCTATGGCACAACCGGTCACCACACCCACATGAGGGGACAACATATTGGACATGATCATCACCAACATGGGGACTCTATGTGCCACACCTGCGATATACCTCTCATTGCTATGGGCAGAACATACTTTATCTCACTGGACATCCATATCCCATCCCTACACCCTTCCTGGGTAATGTTGGTGAACTTCCCATAGGAAAACGTCACACTCCTCCAAACCACGGTGGTATCCTTCAGAGACCCTGGGTCAGTGGTAAGTATGGCTCAGACTGCTGTATCCTTTGCATACACATTCTATGGACACCTAGTGGACTGCATGGATCGTTACATCCAAAATAACAACTGGACTCATTCCTGCAATGGCAGTGGACCTGTGTGGTAGACCCCAGCCATTCATACGCTTTACAACAAATGGAGGAAGCTACTACATGATAGAGCACAATCCCATACAGGGAAGGCATCTGTGATCTGTACTAGCAGACAGCTACAATCACTTGGGTAATTATGTCAGGCACGCTTCTAATGGACAATTGCACCAGACATGTCGGACACTCACAAGGCCGTCTTCAATCAATTCGGGTACCTGGCTGGACACTCACTGATATGCTGTGTGTTACTGCATACTGACTACACATACCCTGAACCCATTGGCATTGCCATCATCCTGGCAAACAGGTTCAGTGCAGATGTGTCCCCCACATGCCCCCTAAGGTGGTACTGTCCATACCAACAGAGTGTAACCTCCCAGACATCACGAGTAAACAGGTGAGTGCTGCCCTCCCCACAGCAGACATCACAGCATCAATGGGACCAGACGATGTCCCAGCCTGTGTCGTACACAGCCTTCATGACAGACATAACACTCACATTACATCATTGTTTGACATGAGTTACTGCAGCATATGTACCCATGGAATGGTGTACAGCGATAGTGGTCCCACTCCACTGATTACTGCCACAACAGACCACAGGCAATATCAGCCTAAAAGGCTAATTAGCATGTTCTGCAAAGCTATGGGGTGTATTGTAATGGGACTCATGCACATAGACATGGGAAACCTACAGACACTGGGTCCTACACATTACAGCATTGTTGTGGGCAGATCTTGCCTGTTGGACCTGTTCATATTCTTTCAACAGTTACCAGGTCCATCAGTGTTGGGACGGTTGTCCACACAGCCTGCCTGGACCTTGCACAACCCTTCAACACAATACCCCACTTGGCCATTATGCATAGGCTCCCCAGCATCAATATCAACACATATCTGACATGATGGACTGCTACCTGGATCAGGGATAGCACCCACATGCTCAGTGTTGCAGGTGCCATGTCTGACAATACACCCATGACACATGGCATTCCACAAGGCTCAGTCCTGGGGCCTCTCTTGTTCAGTGTATATTTGTGTGATGTACAGGCTATCACAGGAGGGCTATGGCTGCCCATGTTTGCAGATGACTGCAAACTGGGTGCCATAATCAGCTCTCCTGCTGGCACATGCATACTCATACAGGATCTCACAGAGATAGGTTGAATGGTGCCTGAGCCATGGCCCATGGCTACATGCCATTAGTTGCATAGTCATCCCCTTTGAGGATGACAAAATGCCTACACATTACCTCATAGGTTGTGATCCATTACATACAGTAGTGGTTGTTACGGTTTTGGGGACACAACCTGTTCATACTCTCACCTTTGACAATCCTTTTGCCATAGTGGTTAGACAGTACGTCTACATAGCCCACCATATCCCACATGGTTTCACATGTTGATCACGTGTGGTCATTCTGCCCCTATACCCTTCATGACCATGCTTGGTTACTATGTCACATTTGGGATGTACCTTACCTGACACCTGCAGCAACTGTAATGGTCACAAATGTTACTCATCGAGCAGATTTAGGGACTCACACAGATGCCCTGCACAGTTCTGATACAGTAACTCCAGCTATATTCAGTCACTTACCACCTACACGGATGTGTTGTGTGCCTGTAGTTGCAGGCAATATCTGACCCAGACTTACTGGACATGCTCCACCTCAGGATATCTGATTCCTTTGGAGCTACACACTCCAGGGACATATACGTCAGCACTGATGTTAAAAGGACATGCTGGGGGGACAGATTATTATCAGAAAGCCTCCACTCACTCCAGAGTGTAGTCCCAGTTTTGCATAGGCAGAGCCACCCACTGACCACCTACAAGTGACATCTTGACATGTGGATGGGTGATCACGTTTACCCATGCGATATCTTCTGGGTCCCTGCTAGACAGAGGCACAATACACTCAACATGAATGGGCTATCTTGTGTGACCTACTATTCAGAGGCACAGTGTTCTGATTAGACTGGATTGCAGAAGCCAAACACACTCTGGCTATGCTTGTACATGCCCTAGGGCAGATAGCCTAGTATCAGCCTCTGAACCTATGATAATTTTCATGATGCCCAATGTTTATTGCTGATACTGTTTGCGGGTTTTTGTCATCTTTGCTTTCACACATTCTATGAACCGCTTAGGTATCTGCAGAACGTATTTGCTTATGGCAGTGTTCCACTATATTATTTACGTGCCTGTTGTCATATCAGTGTGTGCACAGGGCAGATTGCTGGGTAGTGAGAGGTTCCTGGGTTAACAAATTAACATATGCAACTGCCTGCTATGTGTGGCCCAATGCTGTACTCCAACATGGCCTAAGTGTGTGAGCATGCCCAGTTGAGACTGTCAATGTTTTGTTGCCTGACATTTGTCTCATGTATTCAAGTGTGTGAGCATGCCCAATGTGATCTTTCAGTATGTTGCTGTACAAGGTCCACAACATTTGTTGATGTATGTCTACATGTCCAATATTAACATTTGTACTGTGTGTGTTGAAAGTCAGGTTCTATTCTTACTGCAGGACTCACCTTTGTGTCATAACTCGACAGGGATTATGCTGTGCCTGCGGGGTTCCCATGAAATACCTTGCATAGACTTATCAACATTTTTTCATACAGGCTAACCACTGCAATATTGTCATGGTTTAGTGGTTCAGTGCTATGACTATAGTGCACAATATCCTAGGTTTGAGGCCCATCGCTGCTTATATTTTCATACTGAGCAGACCAGACTGCTTAGGGGCCAGTAGAACAAATATGAGCATGTTGGCTTTTGTTCAGCTATGCCCTACCTAGACCCAGCTTGTCCAACATTGCTCAGTATTACCCTCATTGCTGGACATTGGCCAATATTACTCTACATTGACCACATTTGTAGTAGTTGGTGTGTGTGATTTTGTTTTCATATACTTCATGATGGTAAATGCTGTTTAGCACTGCTTTATATTGCTTAACATATGGCAATCATGCCTCAGGTGTTGATGCAGGGCTGCCTATGTCGGATGCACATACTACACTCCCTATACATGTTTGAAAGCAGGTAGTGTCAACGTAGGCATCCCTTTTACTATATGTGTGGGTCAGAGAGAGGTATCATTTCCTGAATTCCCACTGAGCCAGTGTATGTGCTATGCATTGCCTCTTTGCCAAGGCCAAAGCATACTGGGCACGCCTCCTTCTGCCTACTGGGGCAGACTCAGGTTGTTCCTCCTCTGAGTCACGCTCTGCCTGTGATGGCCTTGGCAATGGTGGGGGGCTGTTTGGCACAGGCCTACGCTGGTCCTGCTGCAGCTGTTTTCGCAGGATCATATTATGTAGCATAGCACATACCATGACAATTTGGGTACATGTAGTTGGTGAGTACTGCAAGGCTCCACTGATGTGTCCAGGCACTGGAACCGTGACTTGAGCAGCCAAAACACATGCTCGATTACATTTCGTGTTTGTGCGTGTGCCTCATTATGGTGTTCCTGTTCATGTGTGTGTGCGTTTCTGATGGGTGTCATCAGCCACGACTCCAGTGCATAGCCAGCATCCCCCACTAGGTGACCATGTGGGATGTCCCCATTGGCAAATGTCTGGTACAGCTGCATCAGATGCCAGATATGGGAATCATGGTAGCTTCTAGGGCAGCCAGCACACACATTCAGTATTATGCCTGGGCATCACACACGACCTGGCAGTTGATGGAGGGGAAGCCCTTGTGGTCGAAGTAGACCCTATCCTGCTCACCGGCTGGTGCTTTGATGCATATGTGCGTGCAGTCTATTGCACCCACTACCTTAGGGTATTCTGCTATTTGCTGGAAGAGACGCATATTGCTGGCCAATTCCTCACGGGAATTGGGGAAATATACATGATCACCGACATGTGCTGACATGGCATCCAGGAACTGGTGCAGTACCCTGGATGCTGATGCCTGTGATATCCCCATCATATCACCAGTTGGTCTCTGGAAGGTACCCGCTGCTAATATTCTTAGGTCAACACATACCTTAGTTTCCACTGGGATGGGTTCCCCTCTGTTGGTTCTGTGTGTGAGGCATGGCCTGCACAGCTCAACAATTTGTTGCAAGAGGTCTCTGTCCACTCTATAGCACTCCACTATCTCCAGCTCATGTAGCCCCTGGTAGGTAACCCTGGGCCTGTACACTCTTCTCCGTCTCCTCACTGTAGGTTGTCCAGCAGCATTTGCATTATCACCACCATCAGCATGTTGCATATGTCACCTTATAACAGCAATGTCAGCCCCTAACATTTTTTGTCTCAGTGAAGCTTTTTCAGTTTTCACTTCT
Organism: Protopterus annectens; assembly: GCF_019279795.1. NCBI lineage: Eukaryota > Metazoa > Chordata > Ceratodontiformes > Protopteridae > Protopterus > Protopterus annectens. Next base: position 1,453,115,482 of record NC_056741.1, read on the forward strand.
ATTAGCTTACTGCAGTGTTGCAGTGTCTCTTAAGAGAAACACAATGGACTGTTGTTTGCAGAGTTTTAAGTGCAGTGCTGGGCTTGTGTTCTGCCTGGGTATTTGGCTGTTCTGATTGTTTTCACCTGCTAGCTCTGCTAGTACTCCGTGGTAACTTCCCACTATTTGGTGTGCTTTCTTTTTCCTTTCTGTTTCCTCGGGGGAGCGGGAGCGTTTCGCACACAAGCACAAACACGTGCACAGCAGCCAACACACGCGCACACATGCTTACATGGACTAAACCTTGCTTATTCTTGTTAAAACACGCACACACCAGCGCATATGCGCTTACAACTGTTTACACAGCCTTACATATGCTTACTCAAGCCTACACGTGCGCCCACAAGCGTACACATGCGCACACTGTCTTACTCGGGTTTACTGGCGTGCACATGCACGCATGCATGCTCAGCAAGAAACTTTGGTGTTATCCATGGCATACACCTTCAATTTCTTGATTTTATCTGGTCTACCTGTTGACACACCTCTTTCACTATTATGTGAATATAAGTTGACACATGACACTCTGCTCCAATGAGCTTCACTCCTTTCATACATACCCCCCTCGTGATGTTACCTATCTTCTACTCTGTTACACCCCTTATTCTACTCCTACACTGCACTGACTGTGCTCATTTGCTATGTAAACTTGCGATTCACTATACCAACTCTCATTTGCATAGGATTGCCTACTAATGCTTAGTTACATCTCTTAGACTGAGCTTCCCCCCTTAGCAACCTCTACTCAGTGGCCATGTTGTCTTCAGCCTGCCATTCCCTTGCATTGTAACTTCTTTTTAGCTATAAAATCCACATTTGTGGATCTTAATTATTAATTTTCTGCTTTTAGGGCGCAGCTCATTTGCGCGGCGCTGCGCTACTGTTAAACCCCGGAGATCGGGATAAAAAAAAAAGTTATTTTATTTTTAATTTGCATCCCTTCCCGTTGCCAATGGCCATATTTTTGGCAATTGGCATGCTTCCTCCTGTACATTCATGCTTTATTTCCAGCTGACATGGCTCCATTTTGCTATTTGCAGAACCGTACTCAGTTATCAACTGAGTACGTTTCTGCAAGTAATATTACTCCTACACGGACAGGTTCGGGTTTCCTGGATTGCAAATTTACCTCATTTGCATAGCTTTCACCTGCAATTGCGGTAATTTGCATATCCAAGCCCTGTCCATGTAGGACTAGTTTAAGGAGCTCTGTTACATGCCCCTACCGGCTCTTCCTGGATCGCGCGGTGGACATGTTGGCTGCATGGAGTCTTACTCTACTCTTAGACTCCGTGCAAGCCTTCGTGAATCCTGTCCATTGACAATGCACTTACTGTCTGGATTAAGGTTTTCCTTTTCATTGCTCAACTCTTCCCTTCTGTCTTTGTCTATTGCCTTTTATTTCATACGCTATAATCATATATTGAACTCAGGAGGGTAACAGAAGAAGTGATGAAAGGCTGAAATTAGAAATGATGTATTACTGTCACTAAAATATTTTATTAGGCACTAGCATTTTTCGTGTCAAGAGGCTATGGGCTTGCAAGCAGATGCTATCATAAGCATGCTTACACTTGGGCTATTTTGCTGACTCTTCAATTCTCTGTTCCTTGCCTGCTTTTCCACAGATTTCCACCAGTGTAAAATAAAGAGAAAGCATAGGTACCCTTGCCAAAAATGGGGGAAACATGAACATTAGCCCCTCAGTCCTCCACTGTGCAGCTCTACCCAGACCTAAGAGTCTAATTAAACCCATGTTTCTGGTATTGCAATCATCGGTTATTCCTGCATAAACTCCAACGAGCAGAAAAAGAAATGTTCTTGCTTTGCTCTACTACATGGCTGCATCAATGGGAGTGCGGAGCTAAGGAGGTCACTAGACAAAACGAATCGCATGATGAAAGTATGGTGCCTGATCACTGCCCTCCAAATAATAAACTGTGATTTGAGACTACAAAGAGTCAACATGTCATTGTATCAGACTGTACACTGAAAACCAGCATACAAGGATTACAGCATATATCACTGTGGGAAGGCTGTGTGGGTGCATCAAAAAGGAACAAAGGAAGAGCAATGAAAAATCTACAAGTAGGAGGATAAAGTGAAACAAAACCATGCAGGCTAAAGACTGAGATAAAAACTGACATTAAGGGACTTTACTAATGAAAAAAATAGGAAGTGCAAGAGAATGAAAACCTAGTTAAGAGGAAGTAGGTGGGGAATTACACACAAAAGCTAAGAAAAATAGCTACAAAAGCCATAAGACAATGACATTTCTATTATGTGGTGATGCTGCAAAAAGAAACATTAGCAGATACAGTATAAAATGTAAAAAGTAAAAAATTAGGTGTGCATGAGTTTGATGTAGGGAAGATAGACGATGAAATTATATGTTAAAAAATTGGTATGATGAAAGAGGATATCTAAAAGATTGGTAAATGATTTCCCCCCGTATTTGTGGAGGCATGGAAAAACAAACTGATAGCATGGGAATGTAGAATGCAAATGGAAGGGTAAAATGCAGTTACATTAATCAACACAGAAGTACTGGAGAATATCCAGGAAGTTACTTTATAGTAAGACACAGTTAGTAAGACACAGGAAGTAATTAGACACAGGTAATAATAAGACACAGGTCTTGATGCTTTGATCATGCACAATGGTAGGCCCAGGAAGGTATCAAACAATTACTTTATTAGTTTTGCCTCACCAAGATGTGTCATAAAAAATGGGATGGCAGGATTGGGTAATCACAGAATGCTGAGAACTTACAGTCAGATAACTGTATTTTAAAGAAGTAGACACCTTACAAAAACTGAGCCAGATGTACAGGTTTATGATCACTACAAAAAGGGAAGCTATTAAATAAGATGTAACTCAGTTTGAGGAAGGACTTTGGCACTGATACTATGATGATGTAGTTGTGACATTTCTTTACTCCTGTGATGTTCAAGGCTCACTCCTAACCCTTGTCACTTTGTAGAGTTTTGTATGTTCTCTCTATATTTGACATTTTCCTGTACTCCTTTTTCCCCAACTATAAAAGAAATGACGAATAACTGACTAATCTAAATTGTCCATTTGTATGTTGTATTTACCATTACTCTCATGACCCAGGTCGTGGCTGAAAAGACTGCAAGATTAACAATTTCAATTGCCTAGTTATCAAATGCATACTTTAATAAATAGCAGTGACCAGTGGAATTTAAAAGAAGTCATAGTTAAGTACTCTTCAGCATATATGCATCCAGTTAATGATCCCATGATAATGTTGAACAGGTCTAACAGACAATCTCATACAGTCCATCTCATATTTAGTCTCTTTACATGTAGGAAGCACTCTTCTATAGGGTTGCCAGATTTCTTTGCGGCTAAAACCAGACTAAGGTCACGCCCCTTGCATCACCCATAACTCCACCCATTTCCGCTCCCTCTCCCATCCATGCCAAATCCCTTTTGTGACATCACTGTGACGTCAGATGATGGGAACGCCCTCTTTTTCTGTTCTGGGTGCCTGCTTTCAGCCAATTTACTATGCTTTTCTGTAAAAAAGCATAGTCAATCAGCCAATTTAACAAACACTGATAGTCTGTTTCCTTTTCTGAAACAGAATACTGGACTTTGTACAGTGTTTTCCTGACTACCAGAGACTTGAATTGATTTGTGGATAGTCCAGAAAAAAAACAGGTGGCAACAGCGATGATTTCCAATTTCCCACCTACTGGTCAAAGCTATGCTTAAATAGGGCCAGGGATGGACTCTGCTTCACATGGATGGGAAGCTTGTTCCAGTGCATGGGGACCCTCTGAGACACATTTGTGTCTCATCAACATGGCCTATTTATGTCACAAGCAAAATTTACATCCTTGGATCTACTCATACACAACACAAGGCAAAGCTGTGTCACTTATTTTAAATAAATTACTCTGATCTGAGCTTATGGAAAATTGATAAACCTTTCTTGGTTTATTTGTATTTCTTCACCATTAAATAGGTAAGCAGCTGTTTTATTTACTTCTACAATGATTACAGATATTAAAATAAAATGCACACCGATAGCCATTTTCCATTTACTTCTGCAATGATTACAGATATTAAAATAAAATGCACACCGATAGCCATTTTCTAAACACAACAGTCCCACAATGAAAATAGACTTAGCACAAGCACTAAACTTCTCTGCCATTGAAGCTCACATTCATTAAAACAGTATTAAAACCCAGATTAAAAAAAATGCATCTGGCCAGTGTAGAATAAAGTTTACCTTTGGGCTGTTTTCAAATTATAGTCTCTTTGAATACATTTTTATGGCCATGCAGGCATCTATGTGTTCTTTGATCCACCTTCCTGATTGTAGTTCCCTGTATAATAAAGCACCACCTGTTAGAGTGTGTTTTAAAGTTGTAGTTTTGAACATTTTTCCAGTAAGCAATGAAGCAAAGTGTATGACCCAGTAATGACGAAACTGCATTTACTATCAATCTGACCTCAATGCTACAGCACTGCTACCAAAGGAAATAATTTTGGAATGCCCGTAAATTAGTGGGCATAACATTTAACTCATAATGGATTCACAATGGGAGGGTCAACATTTCATTCTAGTGAATGCTAATGCAGAAGCTGTATATAGACAACAATTTATGCAAAATACTCTGTAAAGTATTTTGCAGCAGGTTAGCAAACAAATTGCAAAGACAGGGAGTGCTGTAGCATAATTTATTGTAATTATCTACTCAGAAATCAGTGTACTCCCTGTTTTTGCAATTTGTTTGCTAGTGTGTGTGTGTGTGTGTGTGTGTGTGTGTGTGTGTGTGTGTGTGTGTGTGTGTGTGTGTGTGTGTGTATGTAAACATTTACATGTACACAGAGGCAATGACAGAGAGAGAAAGAGATGTTCAGACAAACACACATGCGCACACCAAGAACTCAAACACTGTCCAAAAACTTCTTAAAGTTGTCTGATTTTCATCGACACAAAACCCAGCTGCTATTATGCACACATTTTTGATTTATTTTATTTTTCAGATAGTGGCTGTGTGTTTAGGAGAACTATCTGGGGATGACAGGCTTGATTTATACACATATGCTAGTGGTTTGCAGGCAGCTCACGTCAAGATAAAAAAAAAATTTGCAAATTACTTGATCCTTCTTTCTCTGTCTACACAATAATGCTGAGGGACTAAAGATCCAAGTTAGCACTAAGCAGCAGCAGGTAAAGAATAAGAATATGGGGTTGTCCATGGCTGATCTATAGGCTTACTAAACGTATGCGCTATTAACATCAATTCAACTTAAACGATATGCATAAATATCTGCATTCAAACATAGCTTTTTTAAAACCTACAATCTTGATTCACTTTGTTCCAAACAGGTTCTCGTAAATATCTGCTGAAATGTACTTTGGAAATGACTGAATGTATGGTTATACAGTTATTTACGCCTGTATTTAATGACAGACAAGGTTGGCTAATGACCCTAAATTATCTATTAGCACATGTAATCCAAAGTTCCACCATTTTCAAGTCTCAACTAACACTTGATTTAATGTTTGGGAGTTGATGCCTTCTCAAAGAAAAACAGAGCCATCAAAGTTAAAGGAGCAATACGTAGGTCTCAACCTTCCATTTCCAAAATGAGGGACACACTAGCACTCACTATGTGGAAGAAATGGGCTAAATGTGAGACACATACTAACAGCTTACTACCAACTCCATTAGAAAAGTCATAGGATAATATATGTTTTTAGTTATACTTATAAAATAAGATTTTTTTCATAAATTAATATGATTCATTTTTATTTACCACATAGATATCATTTGAAAAATTCCCACTGAATGTGTCGCAAACCCTTTCAATGTGGAACCAAGGAACATGAACTTTTTAAGACCCTGAATGAGGTACATTCCTCGTAATGAGGTCGAGAAACATATCTTGTTCTCTCTGCTCAGCTCCAAAGCTCTCATATGCTGGACAATGTCATCTACCACCTGCTACCACATGGACTTAGTTAGCCCCCTCTTCATGGTCACCGAACTGCTAGCTTAAAATTTGGCTCGACTGCAAATTAGAATTACTTCCACGCTGGTGTGGTTTTGTGAGCACGCTTGATTCTCCTTAAAGGAAAAGACAGCACTAATACCACAATTGCAATCAATGGTACCTGCTGCAGCTGTAAAAGTGGGAGGTCGCTCGCTCATGGTGGCACAAAACCCGGATTTCACATATCCAGTTTTGAATAATATTTGTAACCGAACAATTTGTCAGAAAACCGGACAGTCCGGTCAAAAACCGGACAGCTGGCAACCCTACTCTTCTAAACCACTGATCCATCCAAACATTTCATCTTTTCTATCTGGTATTGTTTCTGTTTTCCTTCCTTGTCACTTAGCATATTTTTCCACTGTATACTCATTTGTCTTTCCTTACACACTGCACATCCATGTGGCTTCCTCCACAACCTCTGCCTCACTTCATTTTTGCTTATTAGTTATCTTACGTTATCCTACTCAGATAATTTTGCCTCATATTTAATGGATTTTCATTTTGCAAGTTTCAGAACTCCCCTATGCTAACCCCTGTAATATGTACTATAAAGTATTGCCTTTGCCTCTTATCAGTCTTTTCAGTTTATAATACCACAGTGTTGTTTTAAGCATGTGCTTGTTGGTTACTAATACCTGCCAGCCATCAAGCCTTCTTGATGATCTATTTGCCTATTCATTCCCTGCAGACTTAGAACTATTCCCAGTCAATACACACTTGAAGGGCAACAACAAGAACTGGTCATAGAATCAATCATTTAGGCATCAGAGCTATTTGCTTTTTGGCCTTAGCCCCTATCCCTGGTAGCCAAAATGGGTAACCATATCACTTCATGGTCGTACTATGCCCCTTCAACATGTATGTGGTTCCACACACATGCTACCTAGAGCTAACATCAGAGGCTTATAACAGCCAAGCCTCCTGTTTCTGACCAAATTTAGGACCTCACAAGCCATTTTCTTGCATGGTTGGAATTAGCCTGCTAGAACTACTGTTCCTTCCCTAGCCTCTACCTTTCACTCCTACCCAGCCCCTCCAGCCCCCATGCTGCAATCTGAACTTGGGTCATCTGGATCATATTTATGGCTTTATCCCTATATAACAGGGAGCAGGACCATAAACCAAAATAAGCACGAACTTTGCAAATACCCAAAAAACTAGATCGGAATCAACACTGAAATGACCAAATAAATAGAACTATTTTATTAAATTACATACAGTTAAGCACTTTCATTCAATATAGAACTTCTTCAGAAATAATTTAACACACTCAACCTCCACAATTTAAATATATAACAAGCAATCATAACACACCTTTCCATCACATGCCAAAATAACCAGACAATTGAAAAGTAAAATATTAATTAATTAAAAAATGATTAATAAAACCTTCCTTTCTCAACAGTCCTAATCATAATCCATAGTGCTTTAGTTTCAAAATCGGGACCAAGGTCCAACTATCATTTAAACCTGGGGGAAATATGGCATTAGGCCTTTTTTGCTACTGTAGTTCTTTAAAGACCAGGTGTCCATCCATAGTTGGTCCTTGAGGGTCCATTTTAATACACTCAACCACAAATCTAAAATTATGGGCATGATGTGCTGATACGTGCTTAAAGAGTACATTGATATGTTTTTACTTTTTTATATCAAAAAGATGTTTATATAGCTTGTCCGTTAACCTTCTTGAGGTTTTTTCTACATAATATGCTGGAAATTCTACACACTGGGCTAAATAAACCGCATTCTGTGTTTTACAATGAAAATAGCCCCTAATCTTATATTGTACCCCATTTATACAAAATATATTACTTTTCAAAATATATTTACAAAGAGTACAGGCTTCACATTTTGCATTGCCTTCTCTATCTCTACAGTAATTGGAAATTCTTTTATTTTCCAAAAAATACTTAAATGGTTTGTCCTTTTTATCTGCTAACCCAAGGTAATTTCCTACCCTATTGACCATTTTGGGGGTCAGTCAAAAACAATCTCCAGTTTCTCTTAATAATTTCCATGACAGACATGCTATCCAAGGAATCGATAGTAATAAATGCTGTCTTCTCAAAATTGTCATTCTTATTATGTGACCCCCCCATTCCTTATTTATTTGTAAATATTTGTAAAATGCAGAATGTGGTTTATTTAGCCCAGTGTGTAGAATGCCCAGCAATAGAATACCTGCATTCAGCTATTTCTTTATATAACCCTGACATAATGCTCATTACAGAGACATGGCTTAAGCCTTATATCTAGGATAACTCTATAACCACACCCAGATATAACATTCTAAGGGTAGATAGAGTACACAAAAGAAGTGGAGGTATTGCTCTACTTTACAAAACTAACTTAAAGCTCCAGCTTCTACAAAAAGGATGCCCAAACTTCAAAAATGCAGAAACTATACTAAACTCCTCTTCAAATCTGGTACAAGTATCTAAATTTACTCAGGATATACCCCCCAGAAGACAACCTAACTACGCTAGAGTCAATACTTCACTGGGCTTCCCACTTCCTCCCCCAAGAAATTATAGTGCTAGGCGATGTCAACATCGACTGAAACTCTATTCACTCTCCAACACCAACCAACCATATTACCCTATATAATTTCACCCAACTCATTCTATCACCCACATGTATTGATAAGTCCACAAAAAGAGAATCCATATTGGACTGGATCCTCACTAACCTGGCCAACATTGCCCATCAATGTGGAACACTGCCCTAACTCTCTCAGCGACCACAATCCCATTTTTATCTTTCGACACAAACTTAAGTCTAAGTCTACTAACACCCCTCCCTGCTACAAACCTGCTCCCACAAAAACTTCCCCTCAGATCAATTCTTGAAAACCTTAAATTCCTATAAATGCAGTCCCATGAAAACCCTCCCTCTGGACAAAACAATAGAATACTTTAACTCCTCATTCCTAAGGATCCTAAACCAACTAGCCCCAATCAGAATAATTAGGATATACAGTAACCCTGCTCCTGGCTACAAAAAACCACAAGAGCCTAACTTAAAGACAGGGATAAAGCTTGGAAAACCTGGCAGCAACAGAAAACACCCGCAACTAGGCAAACCTTCTCCGAACTCAGAAACAAAGCAAAAATACAAATTAAGATTGACAAACAAAATCACTGCATTTCCTTGCAAAGGAAACACAGTAACAACCTACAAAAATTCTGGGCAACAGTGAACAACATCCTCCAGCCTGGAAAAACACTACACCCCCACCAAATATAGAAGGCACAAACTTTGACATAGCCTCCAGCTTCAACAACTATTTTACCTACTCCATACTTAAACTCATAAATGATATAAGTCCCACCACCCACCCACAATCCCCCAAAGGTCAAACAAACAAACACTATCCCTTTCTCACTCAAGCCAGTACCAGTATCAACCATCCAAAAATTCGTAGCGAAACTCAAACCAACCACCCTTGCTGCCAAAAACCTTCCTGCCGAATACCTTCAACTTACATCCAGGGCCATAGCTTACCCCATTTCATTACTAATAGATCCATTACTGAATGCGCCATTCCATCCTTGTGGAAATCCTCATTCATCATTCCCCTTCACAAGGGCAGTCCCTCTACTGACCTCTCTAACTACTGACCCATTGCGATCCTGTCACACCTATCAAAGATTCTAGAAAGGTGCATCCATCACCAACTCCTTACCCACCTTCTCTCCAACAACCTACTCTCCAAAACTCGACATAGATTCTGCTCATCCCATAGCACCAACACTGCCGTAATTAATTTCACCAACACCATACACCCATACAGGAACAAAGGCAAACTTATTTCTGCCACGTTTCTAGACTTATCCAAAGCATTTGATATTGTTTCTCACAATAAATTCTTAATCTGCCTCTCCAAACTCAACCTTGGCAGTCCCCCCCAGTCTGGTTCAGTAGTTACCTAAACAACAACTCTCAGTCTGTCAAATGGCTTAACTCCCTCTCCCCCACTCCGTCACATTTGGTGTACAACAAGTCTTGATTCCTGGCCTCCTTCTCTTTAACATCTTTACAAAACAACTCCACTTAGCAACCACAAAAGTTGATATAGTCCAATATGCTGATGACACAACCAAATTCTGCACTGCATCCATTATCCATCTTCTCCAACAAAAAGCCCAAGAATCCTTCATTGAGATAGAAAATTGGCTAAATAAATACCAACTGATATTAAACCACAAAAAAAAAAACATAACTAATGCTATTCCACCCAACAAAGACTAATGACCTCACCTTCTCCATACTCTCAGCCAACGAGATCCTCATCACTCCAGTCCCAAAGGCCAAACTATTCAGTCTTACAATCGAGCAGCAACTAAAATACAATAAACATATATCCCTAACTGTCTCCAAAGTCCACAAAAAGTTATTATCCCTCTATCGCAGCAAAAGGTCCCTAACCTCCGAGTCTAGAATTGCCATAGCCAGAACCCATCTCTTATCAACATTACTTTATGCATCCCCAGTGCTAACAAACCTAAATAAAACTGACCTGAACAAACTTTCCACGTGCTACAACAAAATAGTCTGGTTCGCAACCAATGCCAAATCATGCTCCCACCACTGCCAGTCCCTACGTACACTACACTGGCTAGAATTTCTCCATTTACTATGTTACCACCAACAAAACCTAGCACACTAAATGCTATAGTATCCTGATAAAACTCCTGCCTTGATTGGCCTTCTAAACTTCTACAATTGAAATAGGCAACTATGACCCAGTAACAAAGCTCTGATCGAAGTTATCCAATGTAAAAACAGCTCAGGGGAATTGCTTTTCCTTCATGAAATTGCAAAAACATGGAATTCCCTGCCTCCTGACCTCAGGTTACTAAATTGTACATCCACATTCAAAATCCTCCTTAAAATCACACCTCTATGCCAACCATTTATGTAACAGCAATGAACCTTCCCAAAGCCTCACCCCACTGTAGGATGTTATTTCCTGATGCCGCTGATGAATACTACACTGTGCTCTACCTATGCTCATTGTATATATTGTAAATATGTGCTTACTATGAAAATCTCATGGACATATATTGTACTCATGCTTGCTCTACAAAAGTGTTTTGATCATATATCTGTACTACAACTTTATATTGTTTAAATTAACCTTTCAACAACATGTTTTCTTAACCTGTTGTTATCATTTTAACTCTGTAACCTTCAATTACTTTCTACAACATGTTTTCCTAACCTGTTGTTATCATTTTAACCCTGTAACCTTCAAGTACTACCATCTATTACTCTTTATTCTATAACCAATTGGAGCTTTTCTCCCTCAGGACTCTGCTGAAAACAGACACTAGCTGTCCAACTGGACTATCCTGATAAACAAATGTTAAATAAATAAACTGAATGCAGCAGAACCTCAGCAGACAGGGAAGAACTGCTTTGTTTCACTCAACTGAAAATCAATGAAGAAAACTGTCTAGAAATGATTGAGAAGACAGCTGAATAGGTCAACATATGAACTTACAAAAAAGGAAGTACTAATAAAGAGAAAAGTGTACCAAACTGCCTCAAACACTATATATATATATATATATATATATATATATATATAGAGAGAGAGAGAGAGAGAGACATTTTAAAACTAATAGAAGCTGCGGTCTGTTGGCCATTTGTGCAATAATGTGGGTGGATGCACCATAAGCTATCAGTAACATTTAAATGAAAAATGGAAATCCTGCAGTATGGGGATTTAATATGGTGGCTATCCTTTATTCCAAAGATATCTGATTTAAGTAAAACTTTCTTAAAGTTGTATACCTAACAGTTAAACTTGTTTATTAACAATGTATATGAATTTAAGTTTGTAAAACCAAACTGTTTAACTCCTAGTGCCACATATGTGAGTAATAACATTCAAAATGAAAGAATTAGGGTGATATTAGTAATGCACAGTTTAAGGAAACAAGAAATGGATGCATTGGATGCCGCAAGACATAAGAAATGTTGATACTTTTGTTGCTCGCCTTGTGTATCTGAATAAGAATATAACGCTTGGGTGTTCCTTTAAGTAGTTTATTATACACAAGCAGATCAGGATGGATGACTGGAACATTAAACAAAGTGACTGACTGTCACATACATACATGCTTTCACTCTGGCTTCTCACTCAAAATGGCACTCTTGCTTGCACGTGCTCAGTATTTATATGCATGTGCCCACTGACTGGAATGCTTCTTAAAGTACATCACACACTCTGATCTGCACTGGAAGCTAATTAAAATTCATACATAGTTGTTTTAGATGAGTGTTATAAAAAAAGTCATAAATAAGATGCCAGTAAACAATAAGATACTCATCAGGTGTATATGTTCATAGGTTATGGGTATCCTGTGTTCCGGCCTAATTGTCTACATGGAACACAGACTCTACATATTTATGTCATATGCATTTCTACCACTCAACAATCAACTCAAGTTCTTTGAATACAGTTCAAGTTCCAGATTTATGAGTTGCCTATTCATTTTGTCTGAGTAAAAAATGTTTTTCTTCTGCAGATTCAACTTTGGGGTATGGTAAGCAAAGAATTTTCATTCCTCAGAATTCTGGCATTAGTATATAAATCTGGACCTAGTTATGTCTTTAAACATTGCAATTTAAGAGCTTTATAGGCCAAAGAAAGCTTACCCTTAATGATAACTGAAAATATGCAGATTAAACCTTAATGCAGATGAAAGATATACATCTTTATACAAAATTTTCTTAGAATATTTCCTTTGGACCTGCTCAAGCAAAATGTTCACTTTTACTACATACATAGAAGGAGGTATTAAACTATTAAGACCAGATGAACTAGTATGTCTAAGAATCCAGTCAAAATGATTAGATCTCTTGTTGGCAATGTGTCAAGAGCCCAAATGCCCTGTTTCTAGAGTTTGGCACATTCCACCTGAAGGACAGTTTTAGTACACCAACTTTTATGATTTTAGTTTCTTCCACATCAATAAATGCCAAGCACAACACAGTTGTCATGCTTGTTTCTGCCTAGAGTCATATCCTTATATTTTTGGATACTGAATTCAAGATGTAGTTGTTTAATTCCTAAATTTATATTCAGTATGTAAGCATTAGTTTGTTTAATGTCATTTTCTAAAGACAGCTTGGCTTCCAATCTATACATAGTTAAGATTTTAGATGCCCAGTCCTTAGGCATTACAGACGTTGAGGCAAAAACAAGGTAGAAATTGACTGTTACTAGACCAAGCCCTAGGGGGTGCCATATTTTTCAGTTATACAGGTTTACTATCAAAATGTCAATCAGAAATCAAAAATTCCAGTCACAACATCGAAGAAAAGGGTGAAATTGAAAATATTTGACTGGACACAATGTCAAAGCCACTTAACAAATTCAATAGATTCGACATTGTTTTCGAATAGAACATTTGACATCCATGTAGGAGCATACTTACATGAAAGTCCTATACTGTACATCATGGCTTTGCAGGGGAGCAAGTCCCCCTGCATCCTCCTGTAGGGGGCTGTGCCCCCCACACCACCTGCTAACTATATATTCCAACTACGAGATTGCACTACAGTGAGGAAAGGGATGAATATCCCAAACCGCACTGTACCGCGATTTTTGTGCAGTATGTTGACTTCATATCAGCAAATGCACAGAAGCATTCGCTGATAGGAATTTCAAACAAGGTGTGCTCTGCAACACAGACAGTCGAACATCCGTATTTCGATTGTCCATCTGTGAACATATCCACTTGACATTTTGATTGTAAACCAGTTATACAATCTGATGTATCTCCTAGTACTGTATTCCTTTGAGACTTGTGAAGCAACCACCATTCTTCCAGTCTAGTAACGTAAAAGATTACCTGAAAAAGGATCAGGATATTTGTTATATTAAAATGAGAAAAATACCTTTACAAAGGCTAAATAAGCTACAACCAATAAAAGCCCCATATCTATAGCCACACTTCTTGGTTTACAGCTCAGTGTGGGACTGCCCTCTAGAAAGCCATGTCAAGTTGGGCCTGTCAGGAGAGTGAACTTGTTAATTTGTTTGAGAAGATTGAACAGGCAATGTGTGAAGTGTTTTACTATTATTGAAACAAGACTGATAGGATGGTAATTCTGCACAAAGTCAAATCTCTTGCCTTTGTGCATGGGAACTACACTGGATAACTTCCATTCTTTGGGGTACACTCCCTGATGCAAAAGGAATTAAATAAGACGAGTAAAGGATCAGTTAGTGCATCTTTAACAATATGAATAATTTCAACTGAAAGACAATCTTGTTTTCAATTGCAGCTTAGACAAAGCCAGATGAATTGTGGGTATTTTATAATAGCATAGTGTTTGACACTATCCCCCGGATTCAGCAAACTTCCATGCAAGAATGGCTTATTCTTGCATGGAAGGGACTGTTCCCATGCAGCACAGCAGGACGCCATGCATATTCATGAAGGGACACTGCTGTGCTCTAATACAGACATGGTTCTGTGTGCAAGTGCAGGGGGCATGTCCGACAGCAGTGCACTCACAATGTACATGCCCCCTGTATTCCAGAATTGCCGTTCAGCAATTCAAAACAAGAGAGGGTGCATACCTCTCAACCTCGTAGAGCACAACAGATGGACAAATGTTGGGGGGGCAAATAAGGAGACAGATTTTAAATATAGCCCATACATACTTAGAAAGTTGATAGAATAACAGGTTTTGCATTAGCATGACTTTACCCTCGATGTGGAGTCTGAAATGAACTGTCCTTAAGTAGTAAACTCATGCTAATGCTAAACCTGTCATCCCAGTAAAATAAGAAAAAAATAAATAACATGTATATATATTTTTTTGGGCCGCAACAAAGTTTAAGCACAGCTGAGCAAGTGTGCGCTTTGCTCACCTGTGCTTAGCTTAGTCTAAATATCTGAA